>NC_069370.1:36315681-36618712 GCF_021730395.1 Mercenaria mercenaria
TGACACTTGTTGGAGCGGAAGTAGGGAAGTTGCTATTTTTTTGAAAGTTTTAACCAGTTTACACCGATAAACACATCAGGTATTCAAACGTATGGTCTAATGATTTGTTGAATTTCAATAATACATGTTGTATTTAGTGGTGTTAATTAAAATCTTCGTTTGCTGGACGAATTCGCCGATCCGGTATGGTACCGGGTCAAAAGTTATAAACTATCTTGTTCAGTTACTCGTTCGTGTTTTAGATCATGAAATCATTATATCAATAAGCTCCTCTGAAGCTACAATAACTATTGATGTGAAGTCTTCAAAATACTGGCTTTTAAAGAGTTCAACTATTTATTCTGTTATAATAATCGGGCAGTGTGTCTAAAGTCTGTTCCATTCCAAAGGTTTACCCCAACTTTGGTGTCACATGACAAAACTACGACACTTACCGGCAAAGTAAACATGGTTTGATAAACTAAAAAAAAGTCACCCTCGAGAAATTTAACGATTTTTTTCTGCTTTGCCAAATATCCAAATAAATGACAAATTTATATTTTCAACGGCAGTCTCCCATTGTAATTTCTTGTCGCCATTGGAGTTTGCTCTCTAAATTTGGAGTATTACGGGAAAATTCACGTGAATTTTATCGGGAGCGAGTCAAGACTCATTTCGTTTATGAATGCATGTGTGAAATGAAATGTTGTATTCAAAAAAAGCTATAACAATGAACACATAATTTAGATCTAACAAAAATGTAAATTGACTCACTTTTAACAAAGTTACATACGTACACTCCAAAGTTATTCCAAGTCTCCAGTAGCTCTAATCCAATCCTCTATGAGTAAATTGTAAACAAACAAGCTCTTTTAAACATCAGTGAAATTCAGGCATCAATCGCACCATGCCCTTGAAATGATGACTTGTTTACAATAACATCATTTCCAAACGCATGGTTCAAAGATAACCTGTATTTTAGCATCCTTACTGAAGTATTTACAGTTCGCCACATATCCAATTTCTTTCACAATGGTCAGTTTTGAACTTCAATAAACAATATTCACCGGTTGTGTATGCAAGAGAAATCTTTTTCTCCGAAAGAAACTTGTGACGTATTAGACAAATGACGTAATCTTGCTGTGGCCATATGCAGATTTATACGAGGCGCACATGGGAAATATACCTCTAGGTTTAAATACACAATCAGCTGATAGATGATAGAAATCTTGACGTATCTATGTCACGCTAGAATTATACTTTACTTCTTGAAATATATATTTAAACAATGCTTAATTGTTTATCGTTTTATCAACCTATCTATTTTATTTCATTTCTTTTTTAAATTATGCTGTTTATATGGAAGCATCTCCTTTTTCTTTAAGCTCGTGACTTACTCTTGATCCGAGGGCTGCTAATTTAGATTTCTTTTAAAGCGAAATCGGACCGCGAACCCATTCTCTCTATTAATTGTTATCAAATCTATCATTGTTATTATACCAGATTTATATTTGACTTAAATAACTGGTATGAACGATCCAGAGAGCAGTCATAGAGCCTACTCGGAATTTGAAGTTATTTATAATGGCGATTCCAGAATTAAATTTATAGGGGGAGGGGTGGTGTCGGACGGCAACCGAATCTTTTAATGACGGGTAGTGGGTTCCATCGGAAAATCATAATTATAGGTGATGGGGTCCATCCAAAAATCATAATTATGGGTGGTGGTCCTCACAAAAACCGTCTTTATGGGTGATGGGTTAATTGTAAAAATGTATAAAATATGGGTGGGTGGGTGTTTGATCACCTCTTTTAATTAATTACTGACGTTTTCCTTTCTTTTTAACTATAAGTTGCTACTTTAATGAACGCAATTTTGACAAAAATTATCGAACTAAGAAATATTATCTTTTTTGATAAATTTCTGTTCAGTAAGCATTTCTTTTTTTTTTTTTTTTTTTTTTTTTTTCTGTCTCGTTCCCTTTGAATTTGAAGTCTTGGTCATGCTTTTAGCGTCCTTAATTAATCGCTGAAAGTATGTCAGTCAACATTTCCTGACGTAATAGAATCATGTCACCGATTATGTACTGTATCTCGCACTTGTGCAGAAGTAAATAAAATCCGTGGAGAATGATTGATACCTCACTTTTCCCGCCTTTCATTCACACTCGTGTATTCTGTCTGGCACGCGACGCGTATAAATATTTTTTTGTTATGCCACGGACATAGTTTCAGAAATGAAATCGAGGCAGGCCGAAAGGAAAACATGCGTGAATTGATTAAAAATCTTAGCATGAAGATCACTGTTCCCAAAATTAGTCGATATTTCCATGCACGCATAGATACTTAAAACAGGCGTACAGAATCCACGCGCAATTCCACACAAAATCGTATGTTAGTAAATAGTACCGATTTCATTATCCGCTGCCGACGTAAATATCATATCGTCATCATCTATATTAAGGACATACCTGACACAGGTATTTCAATATATTTGTGAAGCACTAGCCGATTCGGATTTGTTTACAAGAAAATGCTAAGTCGCTAAGAAAACCCACATCAATATTCATTCACGTCTATAATAAATTATGGGAAGTCACTAATGTCGCACACAATCATATTTGAAATGTTTTCTTTACTAATACGTGGTCTAACATGTATTTGAACTATTTAAACTGTTGCACACGCTGTTTGTCTATTTTTCTTTCAAATTGTTCGGTTAAATCGCTTATGCAAATCGCGAACATCAATTTCTTCTTTCTCAAAGCCAGCATCGTAAAAAGAAAACCTTTTTAAAACTTATTTTACGTTGAAGTAAAAAAAAAAAATTGACGTGCGAAATATTTCGTATCTTTTCCGAAACATCACCAGTCCTGTCTTTACTATTTCTTTCATAGTTAAACAGTATGTGGCCAAAAAATTCACAAGTTGTTACTTTAGCGTGTAGCCATTTAAAGGCACTGACATCCAGATTTTTGCTTAAAGTTTGGTCAGATTTTGAATATATGAACACGAGGTTGTGTTGCTAATCTGTTTCAGAATGCCAAATTAAGAGATAAAAACATGCTCGAGTCGGGAATCGAACCCGGGCCGCCGCCGCGATAAAAATTTCCCTGGGGTCGTGACCAATACACCACGGAGGAATATTTAAATGAATATAAAGCTTTATGATTAAGGCAGTTTACCTCCAGTATCCCGTTATTTTGAATAAATCGCCAAAAAAAAAAAAAAAAAAAAAAAAAAATAATAAATAGTGTTTCTGTAACATAATCTGTCATTAACTATTAAAACTTTCATGAGAAATTTAGCAATAATTTTCTGATATCTATTTTTTTGCTGTTGTCATACTTTCTGGGGATCAGTGCTTTTAAAACAAATTTAGTAAAACATATACAGCGTGCAATTATTTTGAAAACGGGCTAAATTTCCTTAACCCGCCGGCTTAGCTCAGTAAGAAGAGCGTTGGTCTACGGATCGCGGGATCCTCGGACGGGGCGTATGTTCTCCGTGACGATTTGATAAAAAACATTGTGTCTGAAATCACTCGTCCTCCACCTCTGATAATTAATGTGGGAAAGGTGGCAGTTACTTGCGGAGAACAGGTACTGGTACAGAATCCAGGAACACTGGTTAGGCTAACTGCCCGCCGTTACATGACTGAAATACTTTTGAAATAACGACGTTAAACCCAAAGCCAAACGAACAAAAACAAATTTCCATAAATCATGTCCAAAGAAATTACAAGCCTTGTCGGCATCAGGGAATGATACTAGTCGTAATGACTCAACACGATTCTTCCGAAACCATATTTCTGTAGAACCTGTGCTAGATCGATATATACATTTTCGTACATTGTTCGGCAGATGTTGAACACAACGTTAAGATGGAAACGGGAATAGTAACATAATGAAAATCCAGCTTAAATATACGTAAATATCGGGCCATCGTATACAACATAATGAATTTCTCCATAGAACCGGAAGCAGACGTTTCTTCTTCGTATTTTGGCGGGAAAACTGCATTGCCTTCCATGATGTTTCTTCGGAAATGACCGTGTGCTTATGGAAAATTACGTGTTGGCGTTATATTTTCGCGTCACCAAAAACGTTAAGTACTATGTTGAAACTTTCATGTAATTGTAAACAAAATGCACTACAACAAAATGAAAATGCATGCTTTAGAGCTTGAATATTTATATTTTGCCTGTACGTCCGTGACAGACTACAGAAATGTCTGTATTTATAATATTTTTCATTCGAGTTTCAGTGACAGAAAAATTAATATAAGAATAATGCCCATGTGTTCTCAAAATAACGAGACGTTCGCACGCACATTTTTTTTTTAGAAATCACCTTATTTTTTGTGTTTGTTTCTTTCTATTTATTTATTTATTTATTTATTTATTTTTCATTTTGAGGTGGTCACGAATTCCCCCAAGAATTAACATAATACAATAACAAACACAGTGTTTTCAAATATTAACTCGGGCATTTTAATTTTGAGTTAACCCCTAGTTTATTGCGCTACGGGCGCCGCCATATTGGAAAGTCGACGTAACGTCATATAGCATTACGGTCTATGGGGAAAAAAGAAAAATCCAAGATTATTTCTTTAATATATACTTTATTAAAAAAATGAAAAAAAGGTCTAGAGATATTGATGTATGGGATATAAATATGTTTTTTGGACGATTTTACCGATACTGATAATTCAGAAACGAGGTAAACGTAATAGGTGGAACAGACTTTAGTGGTCTTGTGTTCTACGAATATTGAAAAATGATGAGATGACACAGAAATTTCCCAATCCAGTCACGAATAATCTGGCATTTGGTAACGTTTAAAGTACCATATCAGTGATTCAGATCAGCAGGCACCCAGCAAGACCAAAAATCAGCCTGGGCGAGTGATATTTGTAAGCTGAGAGTCCAGCTTACGAGTGATTTCCTGTGCCGGTGGTTTTGTTTACCCAGAAACAGTTAATCTACACACTCAAACAACAGTATTTAAATGCCACACCACATGTTCTAGGCGAATATCAAATCTGTTTCACATTTTGTCACTATTGACTCGCGTTTCCCTCTTAAAAAAATGTATGCTCAAATATACAATAATGTTGTAACAGTTGTTGTTGTTCCTTTATGTCAATTTACAGCTGACAATAGACTCTGGGTATATGTACATTCTTCTCTTTGTGAAATTGATTCTCTAGGTAGACTTAACACTTAATAAGTCACTTTGTGAAGTTGGTCGCTTTAATTTTAAAATCTTTTGGTGTCTTTAATGAATTGTTGAAACAGCTTCTGAATTTCTGTCCCAAGCTCCCTTTACCTCCCTTGCCGATCGGACCACGCCAGTTGTGATTATTTGTACTTGCAAAAACATTTGTGTGACGTTTATATCCACTTGCATTCAGTGAAATCTACTTCCATTTAGCGGGTGCAAAATTTGAGGAATAAAATTACATTATCGGAAAACGTTTGCGTCTGTCAATCAAAAGTCGGAGTTTACGGTGACTCTTTGTGCTCCTGGCCAATCAGAGATTCACATTTTCCAACAGGTGCATGGTTGATTAAGGTAGTTTTGTGTGTTTACGCATGCGACAAACCACTTTTGATTTATTGATCTGATTATGTTACAAATAATTTATTTTTTAACACGCGGCATACTTGGGAGTTTTGAATTCACCGCTAATCGCAATTGGATTAAATGATAATTGAAATTAGAATGTTTGCAGGACAGTCACAGGACCTAATATTGTGTTGTTTTTCCTAGCCATTCCCGAATGAATTAAACAATAATTGGCTCACATTGTTTTCAAAATGGATGCGATACGAAATATATTCCCTTGGCTGGTATCATTTGGTCATTTTAAATATATAATTTCTTTGTGCAAGATAAATATAAAAAATTGACATAAATGTGATACTGTAAATAAATTTGGTCTTTCGCTGCGTAGTTACCTCCCTTGCCGATCGGACCACGCCAATTTCGATTATTTGTACTTGCAAAAATATTTGTGTGACATTTATATCCACTTGCATTCAGTGAAATCTACTTGCATTTAGCGAGTGCAAAATTTGAGCCCTGCTGTTTTCTTTTAAAAATTCAATTTCCGGAAAACATTGCGTATTGGTAGAAATTACATCTACATGATTATTGTTTCAAATGAACAGTTATTAGACCCCTACTGGTAGAACACCGGAGAGGACTATAGGAATGCCATCCGTCTGCAAATCTGGATCCTGCAATAACTCAAAAAGTATTTAAGTTAGGTTAATAAAACTTGGTATGTAAATAGAGGGCAGTATGTAGATTATGAAAGTACAATCCTGTTATTGGAGTCCTGTCCTTTACACGGAAGAAGGACATGACTTATGCTTGTAGGTCAAGGTCACTTTTTAAGGTCAAGTAAAAATTTGTTTCTGCTGCAAGACTTATATGCATTGGTGGATTACATTGTATCTTAGTACTACACTCATGCGTTCCCCATGATGAGCGATGATGAGACAATATGTCCTGCATGATCTAAGTTTGTCAGTTAAAGGTCAAGTTCACTGTTAAGGTCTAGTAAAAATTTGTTTCTGCTCCATTACTTTTAATTGCATTGAAGGATTGTTTTAGTACTACACAGAAATGTTCCCCATGATTAGACAGTGTGTCATGCACATGACCAATGGTTGTTGGTCAAAGGTCAAGATCACTATTGAAGGTCAAGTAAAATTGTTTTCTCACCAGTAGGCAACTTCTGTATTGCCACTGCAATACTCAGTCACTTGTTTCACATTGTAAGTCACCCTAAATAAATGAGGGTTTGTACTGATATTATTTATAGCAACCCCAGCTAATTTTCAAAGTTAAAAATACTGCATAAATATTTATATAGTTTTAAAGATCTCTTTTAAAGCTTTCTAGAACTGTTTTCCTTTTTTCAATATCTCAAAAATTAAAAAAGTTATGACATTTTAAAGTTTGGTAAAATCGACCAAAATCATGAAATTTTTCGCTATATAATTACTATTCCAACGCGCCAAGTTGACGGAACCGAGAAAAAAAAATTAAACAGCTCTTTGAAGTAATATTGCCATAACTTTTTTATTATTTGAGATATCTCCATGAAATTTGGAATAGTGTTAGATCAGTCTATGCTCTCTGTGGTGACGATGATGAATTTTTTAAAACACCAGTATAAATGGAACTAAATCATGAATAAGTGAGTCAGGTTGATGTGATTTATTTTTTCAAATTTTTACATTTTTTTCTCGAATAGTTACAATTGTCATATACACATACATTTTCATAATCATTGTAGCAGATTCATTTAAATATTATTACAAAACAACTAGATACATTTATAAAACATAAAACAAGTTTATAAATTACTACAATATATTGATTTCAAATAATACTAATGTTATATTTTTCTGTCGAATATTTTTTATTATTAGATTGCTACAACTTGCTAAAAATATCTACCAGTTACATACATGTAGTTACAGAACTGGCTAAAAATATCTACTACATCTAATACACATTTACAAGAGTGACAAGAACTTTTTACAGAGCAATGACAAATGTCAACTTATAGTGCAGTAAACCGTTAACAGAAAAAGTCACTGCTGAATCTGCTGAAAACTGTGTTTAAGTGTTTATGTTCACAGATGAACCATTGTCTACCTGCATTGATACAATCTGGCACCAATTTCTGGCCAATCACAAACTGAATGTTAACTACTTGTTTGTCTTCTCTCAGTGGCCACTGAAAATAACCCGGCTTACGACAGTGGGTCATGAACTTAACAACCGCTGTTGTTGTGTCTACAATTTTCTCGACATAACCAGGATACCAGTTGTCCTGGTAAGCTACCGCAACGCACTCTCCAACTGTTAAATGTTCTATTTTGGTCAGCTCAATATTTTTTGACTCCTGCGTATTTCCTTTCAGTTTCTTACTTTTCGACTCAGACTTTGAAGTGTTTTTCCTTTTCTTATCCTTTTCGTTAATTTGGAACATTTTTTCGTTAATCTTTGTCAATACATTTTTTTCTTCTTCAAGATGATTTTTTCTCAGATCCCTACCCCCTTTCCGTGCTCTCATCAGCAAATCCTCCCTTCCACTCGGATCTAGATCCTCGACCCATTGCATCAAATGATTTCTGTTGCGTTTAAGCAGTTGAATGGAAGAATGATGGTGGAATGACGCGTGCGGTCTCCTACGCTGACTACTGTCGAGATCCCCGAAGTGATGCTCACAAGATAAATTTGTGAGCGGGGCAAATTTTATTCTATCTTGATCTGAACTGGCAATTGCATCACAATATTTACCACCAGGTAAAAAATCAACAAGTTGCTTATTTACAGTCTTTAAAAAGGCCTTCGCAACGAGAGGGATAGATGTCAACAGTAGTTCTCTGCTATCTTCATGAAGCGTAAACAAGCAGTCAGCAAGTCCTTGATTCTCCTGAACCATGCTTATTTCAATTGGGTCAGTTTCAATCCAGTGTCTGTCGGACAGTAAAAGTGTTTCGGGGGACTGTTCACACTGTTCCAGGAAGGTTTGAATGTCTTGTACATGCTTGTAAAGTTCATAGTATGGGACCTTACCACTGGTGATCAAATTCCAATAGGGACCTGTAAGTTTTAAATAGAATAGTCCTAAGCACTGCAATAGGGCACATACTTCTGTGGATTTTAGGTCAGACTTAACAGATTGAAGTTTAAGATTTGGTTTTTCTACAGTCTCTAGCACAGTTAGGAAATCTTGGCGATGTAAGAAGACCTCTGCACTAGTTTGAAACAAAGCGTTAAATCTGTTGTCCCTGTAATTTCCTATACGGGATTTTATTCCATTCGTACTGCAATAGGCCTCCCATCTGTCACGGATACCATGGTGATCTGCGGCTGGTCCAAATACATCTGATGTTGTTCGTACAGTGCGGCCAACAAACGTTTCTTTCTTACTCCAACTTCTGAATACAGGTAACGCATCTCTACCAATGGGACCGTTGGATTCAGTAAGTTTTGCTTCCATTTGTTTCAGTTCTGGGGACAAATAATTGTGGAAACCAAGTAAAACATGGGCCATACAGTGCAGATGATGAATAGGTGAAGGTTCTTCAACATTTTCTAACATTTCTTCTTTCCAGTCGTCTAAAAGTTTGTCTGCTAATTTTTCATTGCTCGCACGATCACTCATTGTGAATGATAATTTTATTAGTGATTCTGCAATAAATTCTTCAGTTGGTTTTTTGGACAAATTACCAAGTTCTTTAATTTGATTTTTTGTTACAGATTGAATTGTTTCCGCAGTTTCACTGGCTACACGAGTAAATCCAAGGCTCATAACGTCTCCTGAATCTAATGTGACTGATGTATCTACAATCTTTTGCTTTTTCCGTGTTGTTCCGTCACGACCTAAACCCCAATTCTCAGAATTCAATATCTTCTCCGCAATAAATGTTTTCGCTATAAATTGGCCTTCGTCAACTATAGACTGAACTGTTGATGGACACGGTAAAGCTTCTTTTTCAAGTTCTTGCGAGAATAAATGTTTGCTAATGCATTTTATAACAGGAGAGACTTTCTCGACAGCTACCTCTAGCCCTGCCAATTCCATAACACATAGTCTGAAATTATCGGCAAATGAACCATCACTATTTTTCGTCGCAACTTTCTTTTCATTTGTTCTCAGGGCTTCATTCGCTTCATCAAGATCTTGCTGTAGTGAATTGATTTCATGTTCTTTTTCTTCAGCAATCAATTGTAATTTAATTATTTTGCTATTGCATTCTTCGTGATCAGCATCGCTAAGGGAATCTACTTTTTCTTTCAGTTCACGCACTTCACTCCTTAGATAGCTGTTTGCTTTTTGCGACATGATCTTTTTTTCTTTTTCAACCTGCATTTGATCACTGAGTGTAGTCCGTGTTTCTCTGATTTCTTCATTTTCCTTTTCAAGAAATTTTATTCTTTCTTTCAGTTCCTTCTCTGTCTTTTTGTAAGTCTCTATGAGTTTTTTATTTTTAGCATTATTTTTTTCAAGCCTTATATTTGTTCTTTGCGTGTCTCTGAGTAAATGTAGATTTTTCTTAGCAGTTTCATCTCGTTTGTTAATATTACGCACAGAATAGTGTCCAACAGAATCATCTACCTTTTTTAAAAGTAAACGTTTTGCGATTAATTTTCGAGTAAGTATTTTGTTCTGTTTAAGTAAAACTGTCTGTTTGTATTTTACTAAGTTAAGAGTTTTTATCGGGCTGCCGTCTGTTTCAAAAGCTTCCTCTGTTTGTGAATGCACTGACTTTAAAGAATGACCATTGTTTGATAGATCCTTTTCTAAATGCTGTGTTTCTGACACATCTGTTTCTACATTCTGTGACTGTGAAGATTCTAGACAAGGTACGGTTGAATCAAAGCCTTTGGAGTTGGATGCAGAACTCGATACTGGTGCACTAAATGTCTGGTCTAATAATTCTTTGACGGTTTTGAAACCTTTCACTTTCTTGCGATGACTCAGCTTCTTTTTCTGTTCAATTACACGTTTAACTTTTATAACCAAAGCACTTGGATGAACAATTCCGCAAAAGTTACTGTCAAGCTTTTCAAGAATTTTAACAAAAGCAGCCGAAGTTAGATTCTCTGTTGTGACAAAACTGTGAAGTTCAAGAACCAAACCATTGGTTAGAATTACATTTTGTGGTAGGTCCCTACTTTTTAACTGTTGACAGGTGATATTTGCAGCTTCACAGCAAGGCCCAGGAAAACGATTCTGGCACTCAGACATTATATACACCTGAAAAGAACAAAAAACAAATTTTTAATCATGATTTTGCTTTAATATATTGATAAATTTGCTTTATTTGTAAGACTATAAAAAATGAACGCTCTCATGATCGCCGTGGGTCGAATCGGGCCGGGACGAAAAGCGTGATTCACAAAAGAACAAAACACGATATACGTTCGTTTTATGAAATATTTTTGAATTTTATATAAAGTATAATTATCATTTGTATAAATGAATTATAGAAACCAACAAATTAGCAGCTAGGACCGATTACAAGTCGAAATATATCGAGTAAACTACGACCATTTATACGCCGACAAATACATGCCCGTAACAGGGCGGGTGGGGGTACAATTTAAAAGCAAAATATGCCAACAATTATACGCTTTAATATTAAAATTTATATAATTTCGTATATTTTAATTACTTACCTAATGTTTTCTATCACCATTTAATTTTTTCAGCTCGTATTAACCGGCATATAAACTGAAAAACAATGCATCGTATCGGCGATTTTCTATCTCAAAATGGCGGACAACGTGTTGATGTTTACATCAGCAATCTAGGCCGGCGCTGTAATTTTACAGCAAAATGCGACGTATTTATATTTAGTTCCGACCAATAAATTTGGTATCAAATGAAAGCTAAAAGAATATTCTTTCAGAAAATATATGTTTAATAACAGAAATCGGCGAGAATTTTTGCAAAATCGCGCCAGACTTTGGGGGACTATATCTCATGAACGGAAAAAAATATGCAAATTAAACAAACGCCAAACCAATCAGGATTCATCTAGCTTTTCAGATGCCATCATCTCATGAATATTCATGAATATTTAACACGCCGGAAATTAATTTGAAACACGTAGGGGTCACGCGGCATGTACATGAAGCATGATTATTTCAATTAGTTACAAATTCCCCGATGCTTTGATGTTTAACTAAACGGTCTTAAATCAATACCAGGACAAAAATAATAATATTTACATGGAATTAAAGAGAATTTTATTGGCTTTTAAAAGAAAGTATTTTTATCAAGATAGGACCATAAATAAACATTTTATTGATTTTTTTCTACACTGACCATAAGAAATCAGCTGTTTTCTAGATAAAAATCAGATAAGCCAGAGGCTTAGATGAGATTTTATTGTAATTGTATGTCTTTAACATGTTTAAAGCACAGTGATCAAGTAATCAGTAAAATTTATGGTTCAATTTCTCTAAAGCAAAAGGCTGGGCTACCAGGTTTCAAACTGGGCTACAAAAAAATGCAGGAGCCCAGGTGACTACCAGGTTTCCAAAGTTAATCTGAAACAATGCCATATTATGAGCGCCAGATTTCAGCTTACATGTATGTAACTCATTCTAAATGGTCCTTAACAGTTTACTACACTTAGTACTCTTAAATAGGGGAGTTAATTGCTACAACAAAACAAAATGTAGCACTATCTGGGATTTCCCTTGGATTTTCCAGATGGCAGGACCTCCTCTGGGTTTTTCATACTTGTCGCCAACCTTTTCGCCAATTTGAAAAAGTTGGAGCCATTTTTGAGCCAAAGTTCTGAGCCACTTTTATTTCTCTTAGTTGGCTGTCATGGTATGCATAGAGAAATTAAATATTGTAAATAATTTTATTAGGAATAATAACAACTTTTGAAGGTGCATAAATTTATTGTAGAAGTAAATTCAATATGTAGCTGGATACAAATGACACAAATCATTTCCTTAGTTTAAGAATCATATCTATCCTAGAATTACCAATATTCCAGGACTCATTTATTTTCGGAAAGGAAAATTCGAAATTTTTTCAATTTTAGAAGGTCAAGTTGAACAATCGTCTAATGATTTTTAAGAAGCCATTGTAGCAAGTGATATCTTCCAGTTTCTGAACATTTCAAAGAAATTAACCAGGTCCAGGGCACAAACTGAGGCTGTTGTGTTTTTGTTTTCGGATCCATCGTTAAAATCTTTTATGAAAACTGAGGAACTACAAAATTATCAAATATATTTGCTAAAAGTAACAAACTAAATGTATCTTTTGTACTTACTAAAAATTCGTCAGTTATACTACTGCATGCCACAAATATGTCGATCTTTTTTGTAAAAATCGCAACAGAGTACACAGTAATTGGCATTAATTTTGGTGAATTCTTGGCAGAGTTTAAAGATACAAGCTGGCAGATGTTTTGATTACTGATTAACCATCAATTCACACATCATTACGCAATTATCTTCTCAAAGTGTCAACCAACTTTAATAGTCAAATTGTCAAATACACTGCCTAGACTGGTTATCGATTTTATTTACTACCAGCACCTAGGTAAACACGTGTATCCGGAACCAATTCTTGGGCCACATATATCACTACGGAAAAAACAAATGACAAGAAAAAACTATGCACCACTTATTTTCGCCAGTTCGCAAAATTTAGCATCAAATTCTTAAAATTATCGCAAATGGCGACCTTGGCGATCGGCAGCGGAGGCCCTGAGATGAGGTCTCGGGACTCCCACACTTGCCAGTTTGTGAGTCCTGGATGACTTTTGGAGGTCCCCAGTCATATTTCGAGGGTTCAGCGCAATAGGGGCGTATCTACATATTTTACCAAAAATCACTTTTTTTGATTTTTCACTTTATTTTGACCAAATTTATATACTGTGAAAATTTAAACCAGATGTTTCAGTTATTTATATCATTATTTTGATATTGCAATAAGGGCGTATCTCAGATTGCCTTGATTTTTATGCGCAATATGGAAGTAAGTTGACTTACTGCCTTATTGCATGCAAAAAAGTATCCAGTAGTCTTAATATCTATCCTGCAATACAGGCTTGTGTAATCAGATAATTTCTGTGATGTCATAATGATGACATCATAAGGTATCAAGGGCATTATCCTGATGCATGACCCTTAAAGTAAATGTTGTATTGTCAAATTTTATGACATTGAAGTCAAGAAAAGCTTTTTTATGCTTATGAGAGTCAGTACTTACAAATGGTAGATTCATCCTGTGTGCATGGATATGTTAATATCAAATTTAGCTACAGTTAAATGATAGACCCCCATTCATCTTACTGCTACTTAATGCACTAATAGCCCAATACTTTCAAAGTGAAAGCCCTACTTGCCCCACAATAATTATTGCCAAATAGAAAGATTTCTATACTCGTAAAATAAAATGAATATACTAACATTTTATCCAAAATTAACAGTTTAAAAATATTAATTGGGCTAGGTTATAAAAAGGCTATACTCTATTCTTGAAGACTTCAGAAGTTATATCATGATTAAAGTAAGTCTATATTCTGTATTCTTAAAGATTTTTAAAGGTGTATCCTTGTTCTTAAAGATATTTAAAGGTGTATCATGGTAGGAAATATTTCAATTTCCTTGAATTTTGTAAAGTCGTACCATGGTCGAAGTAAGTCCATGTTCTATACCCTTGCAGGCTTTTTAAGATGTATCATGGTTTAAAAATATTTTTATGCCCTTGAAAAACGTAAGGGAGTTACAAAATGATTTTCTTGAAAACAAATAAATTGCAGAACCAATTACTTGAAGATTTTTACACTTGTGCCTGCTTACTCGGTACAGTATTGCAAAAGGATTATAGTCCACGAAAACTGTAGGTGAAACTCCATATACATATAAAAGGCGAAGTCCAGCAATGAAATGTGATAATACATGAAAGGCGTCTGGCCTAGGAAAAACTCCTCAATAATCTGTACCAAAATTTTAGTTGTATGGCACCAAAGAAACAAAATGTTCAAAATGAGGTAGAAATGTGCAATTTTTTTAAAAAATTTAGTTACTTTAATAATAAAATGAAAATCAAAAAGGTGTCATACATCAAAAGCCAGTACTTCAGGCTATAGTTTACAGTGAACAGCCACAGCCAAAGACATACAGCATACATTCTTTGAAATGTAAGTGTGACTGTATTATTCAGTAACATAATAATACATGAAGCCAGTTTGGTAATATTCGAAGCTTTTAACCTTATCTGATTTTGTTTTTTAAAAAAATTGATGCGTTCTTGTCATCGCTTGATTGGCGTCAACGTCTACATCAGTGTCTGCATGCTTTAAAACTTGCAACACTTGTTCAACATCAGTAACTGACTATGTACAGCAAGAAACATAACTCCATCCTGCTTTTTGCAAGAATCATAGCCCCTTTTGGAATAGGAAAATATCAGTAACTGTTTTTTTAGTTTTTTTCTTAGTTAAATTTTGCTTTTAGGTCAACTTTTCTCCTTAAAGGTCAAAGCTATTGCTTTAATTCTTGGTGAAGGTATTCGCTATTAAAGCTGACTCTGCAAAGCAAGTACCGTAATTTTAAATTGTTTTTGCAAGAATTATGGCCCCTTTTGAACTTTGAAACATGGGTAGACAATATTTCTATTATACAGAGACAATAAAATCAGATGAGCGTCTGCACACGCAAGGTTGTGCTCTTGTTTTGTATACCGGTACTTACCACGTATTTTCTATGCCATTTCAGCAAAATTTCTGGGCGTTTTTATCTTCTTATATTTACTTATAAACCAATCTGTGGTTTTTGCATTGTGCTCAGGTGGAATATGTCAAATGATAGGCATGCTAAATCTGCAACTATACAGATTTTTTTGGTATTTACATTGTTACAGTCACTGTGTGATTTTTGAGCCATCCAAAATTTCGTGAGCAAGGGTTGGATGGAGGCACTTTGAGTTGCCCTTGGATTTTCGTCCAAATTTATGTTGTGCACATCTCAAAAAAGGTATTTTACAAAGTGTCATCAAGCTCCATTAAGTGAAATTGTGCACCTAGCTAGTATTTTAATTTGGATCTCTCACAGCTGACCAACATTTTCTGTCTGTGTCATATAACAGTAACTCAGAAAGTATTTGACATTAGAGATTATGAAACATTACAGGATTATTATTCAGCAGTTCTGTGCCTGCCCCCTTGGGTTTTGTTTGTGATTTTATTCAGCCAGACCAGAGTTATTGCCCTTCACTTAATAAAAAATATGCATAAAAGGAATATAAAAGTTTGTGTCACACTTTATCTTAAAACATATTTGACCACGGGTCAAAGAGGATGAATATTATATATTCAGCATGGAAATTTGTGCACCTAAGGTTTCATTCAGGATTTCTTTTGGTCATACTAGTGTTATGGGCCTTGATTAAGTAAAAAAAATATGCATAAGTGCAAACAAGTTTGTGTTGCCTGTATCTCAAGAAGTATTTGAATTAGAGTCAGAAAACAGTGAACTTGTACATTTGGGTGTTCTGTTTGGGATTTCATTCAGCCAGTCAGGAGTTATGGTCTTTGAAAAATTCACATTAAAGTGATGAAACATTTAATTGTGTTGCGTGTATCTAAGATGATATTTCACCCAAAGTCATGAAACCATGATGTATAGGTGGACGGATAGCTCAGTGGTTTGCACACTGGCCTTCCAATCCTGAGGTTTGGGGTTCGATCTCTGGCAGCTACTCTGGAATTTTCAGAAACGCTTTTCAGTGTTTCCCACCCAACTAGAGGTGTACTGGTCAGGAACCCAGGCAATCCTTGCGTGTATCAGTGCTATACACTGGGCACGTTAAAGAACCAGGCTGTCTATTCGCAACGAGCTAGGCTAAGTTAGCCAGACAAGCCTGTATCTGATTTCAAATCTCTCTGTCGTGGGGGCTATGTCTCACTCTCTCCCTCTGGTCAGATCGCTCTGTGTCTGTACTAGTAGAGGATGAATTATGGGCCCTGTGTGGCTGCATTTGAACTATGTAAAGCGCCTTTGAACGTGAAATTGATCATGAAAAGGGCGCTATATAAATCTGGTATAATAATAATAATTATGTACAGTGACAGGAGGTGGGGGCACCTGTGTCCTTTATACACACATCTAGATTTCAGTTTCGAACCACTCTTGTGTCTGCTTCTGGAAAGTCCAATACTGGTGTCATATGAGAGGTCATGGTTGTGACCCCAGTAGGCTAAAACCCACGACCCCATGAATGAGCGGTTGACACCTTATCCACTAGACTACCGCTCCCCGTTTCAGTTTATTAATTAATAGGCAAGGAAAATTGCCATGTTATAACATGCAGTAAAGATGCTGTTACTGTGCTGTGGTAACTGAGGCCATCTCCTGTGTGTCATGTCCTGTATTTTGTGGTGTTTTCATTTTGTCAGATATACAATTAATGTCATTTGTCTTTGATAAAGCTTGCAAGACTGAAATTTAAGAAGTAGAGTGACTGACAGAAAAAAAAAAATCTGATTTCATTTGTCCTATTTGATAGACTCCCTATATACCGCTTTGCTATTTTAAAGTCTCTTTTTTGTTGTTTTCCTTTTATTATAGTGCCAAATAGAAAGATATTCATTCAGGAGGGAAAAAAATGAGATGTGTAATATTCAGTTTAATTAAAGAAAATGCAGACATAAATTAGTTTTTTATGATTGTATCTTGTTGTATAGTAATACCATTTTACGTGAAAAAAATATTCAATTCATCAGAAACTTTAATTGAAATTTTACTGTAAAAGAACACTTTTGCCCATTTTGCAAATACAGTCTCTCCGGATTTACATGAAAAAATCTTGCTGTTAAGTCTGATACTTTAAAATAGGCTGTTATATTCTTCAGCTTCAATTATGTTCTTAAATGTTTCATTTAAAATGAGTATAAAAGTACTAGTATGCTTTAGTTGTATTTACTTTTTTGTACATACTACCTTGTTGCATGACAAAATTTTACCAACTTCAACAGAAAATATCCTGCAATAAAGGCGTAAGTCCACTTACGCCCATCTTGCATATAAAATTTCTCCAGATTTACATGAAAAATCATGCAATAAGGGCTTAAGTCAAATGTTTTAAAATATACTGTTATTTTGTCAAATTTCATTCATGTTGTTTATTGTTTCATATAACATGTCTAATATTAAGTGAAAAACTTTGGTAAATTTGTATGTGACTGAACAGAGAAGAAAACAACGTAGTTTTTTTCTTCTCTTGTAAAGTTTTCAAAAATGTAGTTACGCCCTTATTGCGTTGAACCCTCGATTTAATGAGATTTTCATGAATTGTATATCTAAAAAACATAAAAGATACAATAATACATAAGCAATACAATGTATTTATTTCTTGTTAAGTTTTTATGGAAAATTGGACATTTCTACTTCTGTTCATTTTGTTTCTGGTAATTTATGCTTATTGTTGTAAATTTGTGTAGAAAATTGTCTGTTTGAAGTATATATAACATCCATTTTGTCATTCAAACAAGCTTTTGAAGTATTTGTCTAAACTATGCAGAAACAATCAACTTTTGAGCAATTGAAGCAAATTGTGGATAAAAAAAGTGCATGCTTTCAAGTAAAGATCCTCTCTGTCTCTGTTTTTTTTTTTTTTACTAAAATATATGTCTAAAGGTTTTTCTTTTGTCCAGTGATTTCCTAGAAAATTGGAAATAATCTAAATGAAAACAGTTTTGTTTGTCATTCAAATGAAAATAGTTCTGGACAGAAATTACTAAACAGTTTATTTCTCACAGTACAGAGTTTCAAAGAAGCAATGCATTTTACATATGTATTTACTATTATTTTAGCAACTTACGTATGACTCCTACAGTTCATATATAATAGTAGGAGTGTAATAATAATAGGACTTTTGCGCTGACACATGCTTTTTGTTTTGACGTTTCAGGATTCAAAATGGCTGATGAAGAGGGTGAGTAGGTTTTTCATCTTATTAGAACAGAGTATTTATTGTAAAATTGGAAATGTTCACTGTCTGCATCATGTTTATCAGATTTGTGAAGCATGAAATCAGCAAGATGCTAGAGGGAAATGTGTATTGGCCAGTAAAAGTAAAAAAAACAAACACCACTATTGCAAATAATATACACCTTGTAAAAGATACAGTCATGTAGATCAAAATATATTTCACCAAGTGAACACCATAATATGCAATATTTTCAAGTGATTTAGCCACAAATGCAAATGTAACTTAAGGTGTTCACTGTAGTGAACTAAATTTTGATCTTACATGTAAAATGGATTTTGTTTTTATTTAATGTTTTGACTAAATTTATCTATTTTTCAGTTGTTTTTTTACCATTGAAAAATATCAGTACCCGACATATTTCACTCATTTTGATAATTCACTGAAAAGCGTGTAATAAAAAGAAAAATTAAGAAGAACATGTTTGCATGCTTTATTAGTATTGTATCTGTTACAATTTAGCAGCCCTCTATAAACACTGTGAATTGCCTGACAAGAGGAAATATCAAAGAGTAATAACCACATGATGTTAGTCCCTCGGGGAAAGTCTGGCATTTTCTTGATACTCCTCACTCATGTTTTTGGATGTAGATTGGTAATTACTGGTACTTTAGCCACATATTAATTAATACTTGTTCATGTATGTAGGTCAAATAAGGATGCTTTCAGTCAAACCTGACTGATCCCAAGAGTCAGTGAATATTTTCAGAAAGGCTTATTTATGCCACCTTAAAACTTTTCATCCATTGACAAGGAATGATAATCATATAGTTGTCAGATGCATATTTCACAGTCTACAAACTTCAAATATTTAAGGAACGAGTTTCTAAATAAGCTTAGCTTTCTACTCAATCCTTGTTTTGTGTAAATATATGATTGCTGTATACCTGCTTGAAAATAAATATTGTTTAAAACAAACTTCAAATATAAAATCAAGTGAACATTTAATTTGTTCACTGTAATTTGATTTTCTGTCTTGACACAGAAACAAAATCATTGAAAATAGGTCTGATACAAGTACCTAATAAATACTTTAAAATCATTTTATTTTGTCTGCATGAAATTTTTTGGTTCTGTCAGGACATCTAGGCATTTCTTTAAAGGATTGGATTTCAATTTTTACACATATAATGAATAGCAGTTTATCTGTTCATTAGGATTTACCCTTATCATGTTGGATACGATTGATTCTGCCTTTTCTACCAGTGTAGATCATAATTCCATGCACATCTGTGCAGTCTGATCATGGTCTGCACTGTTCGCCATTTGGTCAGTATCTTTTTGGTAAGTATCCCTTTTAACAGTTAATGGTACTGTCCAAATTGAAAGATGGACAAGTTCATGATAGAAATTTAGTTGGGTAAGGGTTAATTTTATTGATTGATGCAACCATTGTCCACTGTGAATATAAGTGATTTCACAGAAGACCTTACCGTGGAGACAAGTTTCATGTAAACAATATTGAGAGAAAAATGTTGTTTCATCACCTTCCTGTTATAAACTTAACCTCCCCTTTGTGTTACTATGGAAGCAGCTTACTCAATAGCTGGAGCTTTAGGACTGTCAATTCAGAAGTTAAAACTTTAACACAATGCACTATGCACAATGTTCAGAGTCGCTTTCCATCACCTAAGATCGATGTTACATGTATATTGTAAAGAAGCTGTCTGCCACTTCTGGAGAACATATTAAGAACAAAGTCCAGAAATGGAGCAGGCTGCTGCTGTGTTTCTGAAATACAAATGAAAAAAAGAATGTTTAAATCCATATCGTCATAAAGGGCTATTTTGTTGTTTTATCTAGCATTTTTTTGTAAACACTTCAGAAGTTATAATGACCCCAACGAAGAAGGGAAAGGCAACTCATATCAGAATAGAGCGAAAATCGAAGCTGAACTTTGGCAACGGAGAACTGGAACAGAGGCATCATGTTGGTGGTGGGGAACACAGGGGTCTCGTTATTAACAAGTCATCACAAGGTAACAGTGTAACTTTTACTAATATCTACTTTTCAAGTAAATGCAGGAGTTAATCCTAAAATTTTGATTTGACTGGTTCAACCCAGTCAAAATAACAGGTTAAAATTCAGCTGACTTCAAAATCTTACAGGAAGATCTATTTAGATATTTTATTATTATTATTGAAAAATATACCTTTTAATGCAGGGTTGGTATTAAAGCGGGAGATACTTGTATTTCCCAGGGCAGCGGGAAATACTGGGAGTTCCCAGGAAATGCAGGGAAATATGATGCAGACCAATATTCTATCCTTTAAAAAAGTTATTTAATATTCTTCTTCATATCTGCAGTTACTTAGAGAAATGAAAAACATACAGTGCCAAAAAGAATGTCTATAGGTTGCTACAGCAAGAAAGTCTGTCTTGGTAATTGTTTAAATTGTTCTTTTAAAAATGCTTTAAGTTTTGTGTATGTTGTAGGTGAAAATGAAGAAGATCTTGGGAAGCCACAGGTACAGCTAGGCTTCAACTGTTTCCTTGTAGATACTAAAACTGGAAAACATGCTGTGGTATGTCTTATTTATTGTAATGACATTATGTATAGGTTAATTGTTTTAGGGATTCTTTTGTATTTTACAAGTCACATTCTTAATATTTGTAAAGAGTTATTTAGATACTGTAACTTACTGTAAGATCATCTTATTAGCTCGACTATTCAAAGAATAGTCTAGCCATTCTACTCACCTGGCGTTGGCGTCGGCGTCACACCTTGGTTAAAGTTTTGCATGCTAGTACATATGGCTATCATTTAAAGGCATATAGCTTTGAAACTTATTTTTTCTTTTTCTAGGTCAATTGCCAACCTCACTGGGTCAAGTCCCATAACTCTGACATGTATTTTGAGCAAATTATGCCCCCTTTTGGACTTAGAAAATCCTGGTTAAAGTTTACATGCAAGTTACTATCTCCAAAACTAATGCAAATATTGAATTGAAACTTCACATGTGTCTTCGGGGTTATAAAACTAGTTAATAGCATCAAGTCCCATAACTCTGACCTGCATTTTGGCCAAATTATGCCCCTTTTTGGACTTGGAAAATCCTGGTTAAAGTTTTACATGCAAGTTACTATCTCCAAAACTAATGCAGATATTGAATTGAAATTTCATGTGTAGCTTCAGGGTTGTAAAACAAGTTGATAACATCAAGTCCCATAACTCTGACATGTATTTTGGGCAAATTATGCCCCCTTTTGGACTTAGAAAATCCTGGGTAAAGTTTTACATGCAAGTTACTATCTGCAGAACAAATGCAGATATTAAATTGAAACTTCACATGTGCCTTCGGGGTTATAAAACAAGTTGATTGCATCAAGTCCCATAACTCTGACATTCATTTTGGTCAAATTATGTTCCCTTTTGAACTTAAACTAATGCAGATACTGGTTTGAAACTCTATAGATATTTTAACATTTAGAGTAATATTTTCCTGCTTCTGGGACAATATTTCGAATAGTTGAGCACTGGCTGTCTTACGGACGGCTCTTGTTTCGTTGGCACAAAATTTGGAGGTTTTGGTCAAAACGGCTATTTTATGAGGATTTGATTTTGTGGATTACAAATTTTGAAGATAAAATGAATGAGAATTTTTAGCTCACCTGAGCACAAAGTGCTCAAAGGTGAGCTTTAGTGATCGCCCCTGTGTCCGTCGCCGTCGTCGTCCGTCCGCCCGTCAACAATTTGACTGCAAAAACTCTAGAGGTCACATTTTTGGCCCAATCTTAATGAAACTTGGTCAGAATTTTACCCTCAATAAAATGTTGGGCGGTTCGATATTGGGTCATCTGGGGTCAAAACTAGGTCACCAGGTCAAATCAAAGGAAAAGCTTGTTAACACTCTAGAAGTCACAATTTTGGCCCAATCTTTATGAAACTTGGTCAGAATGTTACCCTCAATAAAATCTTGGACGAGTTCGATATTGGGTCATCTGGGGTCAAAAACAGGTCCCCGGATCAAACAAAGGAAAAGCTTGTAACACTGTAGAGGTCACAATTTTGGCCCAATCTTAATGAAACTTGGTCAGAGTGTTACCCTCAATAAAAGTTGGACGAGTTTGATATTGGGTCATCTGGATCAAAAACTAGGTCCCCCAGGTCAAATCAAAGGAAGAACTTGTTAACACCTAGAGGTCACATTTGGCCCGATCTTAATGAAAACTTGTCAGAATGTTACCCTTAATAAAATCTTGGACATGTTCGATATTGGGTTATCGGGGGTCAAAAACTAGGTAAACCAGGTCAAATAAAAGGGAAAATCTTTTTTAACACTGTAAGGGCCGCATTTATGACTGTATCTTCTGAAACTTGGTCAGAATGTTAATATTGAGGGATCTTAAGGTCCAATTTGAATCTGGGTCATGTGGATAAAAACTAGGTCACCAGGTCAAATCAAAGGAAAAGCTAGTTTACACTGTAGAGGCCACATTTATGACCTTATCTTAATGAAACTTGTCAAAAAGTTAATCTTGATGATCTATAGCTCAAGTTCAAATCGGGGATTAGTGGGGTCAAAAACTAGGTCCCAGGTCAAATCAAAGGAAAAGCTAGTTAACACTGTAGAGGCCACATTTATGACCATATCTTAATGAAACTTGGTCAGAATGTTAATTTTGATGATCTTTAGGTCAAGTTTAAATCTGGGTTAGATTGGGTCAAAAACTAGGTCACTAGGTCATATCAAAGGAAAAGCTTGTTAACACTCTAGAAGCCACATTTATGACTGTATCTTCATGAAACTTAGTCAGAATGTTAATCTTGATGATCTTTAGGTCAGGTTCGAATCTGGGTCATGTCGGGTCAAAAACTAGGTCACGGGGTCAAATCAAATGAATAGCTAGTTAACACTTTAGAGGCCACATTTATGACCATATCTTAATGAAACTTGGTCAGAATGTTAATCTTGTTGATCTTTAGGTCAATAGGTCAGGTGAGCGATACAGGGCCTTCATGGCCCTCTTGTTTTTGTTAATTGGGACAAAAATTTGGTGATATCGGTCAAAACAGCTATTTAACGGGACATAAATTCATATATATCAACTTTAGAAGATAATGAATGGAAATTTTACTGTTTTGTTGGGATTTTATTTAGTAGACTCACAAAGTCATGAAAATTAATACCCCCCCCACGAACATAAATGAATTTTTCAGTATTGGAGACTTAGAATTTTCATTGTTTGTATAGGAGAGCCGCAAGCTGAAGTTCTGGTATGTAGACACTGCTGATTATCTGGACCAGGTTACCACAGGCTTTAACTTCTTTAGAGAACTTCTTAAACCAGAAAACTTCCCTAAAGGTAAGATCCTTTTTTTATGCCCCCGAAGGGAGGCATATAGTTTTTGAACCGTCTGTCGGTCTGTCAGTCTGTCGGTCTGTCAGCCCTGTCCGCAATTTTCGGTCCGTCCATATATTTGTCATCAAAGGATTTTCAAATAACTTGGCATGAATGTTTACCACAGTAAGAGGGACGTGTCGCGCGCAAGCCCCAGGTCCGTAGCTCAAAGGTCAAGGTCACATTTAGACATTAAAGGATAGTGCATTGATGGGCGTGTCCGGTCCATATCTTTGTCATCGATGGAGGGGTTTTTTCAAATAACTTGGCATGAATGTGTACCACAGTAAGACGACGTGTCCGCGCGAAAGACCCAGGTCCGTAGCTCAAAGGGTCAGGTACACTTAAACATTAAAGGATAGTGCATTGATGGGCTGTCCGTCCATATCTTTGTCAACCATGGATGGATTTCAAAAAACTTGGCATGAATGTGTACCACAGTAAGACGACGTGTCGCGCGCAAGACCCAGGTCTGTAGCTCAAAGGTCAAGGTCACACTTAGATTTAAGGTCATTTTTCATGATAGTGAAATTTATGGGCGTGTCCGGTCCAAAATCTTTGTCATTCAATGCATGGATTTAAAATAACTACGCATGAATTTGTGGCACAGTAAGACGACGTGTCGCGCGCAAGACCCAGCTCCGTAGGTCAAAGGTCCTAAACTCTAACATCGGCCATAACTACTCATTCAAAGTGCCATCGGGGGCATATGTCATCCTATGGAGACAGCTCTTGTTTTTCCTTGTTTAAAAATTTGGTGAAGTAATTTTCACAGTTTGTTTCTGGCTTTGAGTGAAACAAAACTACTCAAAAGTCTAAAACTTCCAAATTGATAGTTTACCAGACACTTCACAATGTACAAAGTATTTTTAAAGAATATTTCAGTAAGCGATGCATTAAACATGTCTGAGACATTCTTGGCTGTGTTGCATCCAAACACATCGACACACAGTAGGCTTGTGAACTTACCTCATCATATGAGGAAGCCATCAAGCTGCCAGGCTAACGGAAGGTCGATGGTTCTACCTAGGCGCCCACCCGTGATGAAATAATGAACAGAGGGGCACCTGGAATCTTCCTCCACCATCAGTGCTGGAAAGTTGCCATATGACTTACAGTTTTGTCGGCTCAACGTTAAACCTATCAAAAAAAGAAACCTTAGGGTTTTTTCTAGCTAATTTGGGAACATAGCCTATACCCCCAAAATTGGGAATTTTGACGCGTAAATGTTTCGAATTGGGAAATATTTAGTCCCATAGGATATAGTAAAGATGTGTTTAAGCACTTTCTCATACACTTGTTTCACATTGTACAACCTCTTTTAACATACTTCCATTACAAAATTGTCCATAATTTGGTCAATGTTTGTGCAATTTTGATTAATTTTTTTTTCAGAATGTAGATTGGGAACTTTTGCACTCATTTTGGGAAAAATACATACTTTTTGGCATTGGGAATATAGCCGAATAACGGCTATAAAAGCGGCCGAAAAAAAACCCTGAACCTTTAACATCATCATATCAAAATTGTTTTCCTCCATACAGATTTTGTTGTACATTTTAGGATTTTCAGAAATGTATAAAATATAATCATATCGAAATTGTTTTCCTTCATACAGTTTATGTAGAATTTATTCAGAAATGTATGAAATATCTTCATATCAAAGTTGTTTTCCTCTATACAGATTATCTAGGATTTAGTAAAGTAATATATGAAACATTGTTATATCAGAATTGTTTTCCTGTATACAGATTACGTAGGATTTATTCGGAAATGTATGAAACAAATGCAGAAACCAGAATACAGTCTTGCACGTAAAATCAATCTCGAAATAGAGCTGCTTGACGATGAATCTGCACCACATAGTCCAGGTACGTACTATTTAAGTACATGTATAAGCCAAGACTTGTTATCATTTTTGGTATTTTATAGGAATCATTATGTCAGACTAATATTCATATAAAAAGTTGGTCTTGGTATTAAAGCTTTAAAATTTGTATGATGTTTATCAGGTATCATTTACAGAACTTAGCTTTGCATTTCTGATTTAATTTTTTTTTACAGAAATACGTTTTAGACATTTATAATTTAATATATTTAAATTTTAATTGTTCTGCTTTTGGCTGAAGTAGCTGTATACTTACGTAGATGAAATTTATACATGTTTACATGAAAAAAAATAGGTATGTATTTTTAAAAAAAAAAAAAAAAACACTGCGTTTGAAAATCTCAATAAATAGTTATGCTGTCATCTCTGTAAACTGTAAAACTGTAAAGTCAGTTATTTTAGCAAGGCTAAATGTTCACTAGTTATGAAAATTGTTGATACTTGCAAGATAGAGTATTCACAATATTTGGTCAACTTGTAAAATATATAGGACCATTTATAACAAGAATGGCATTTTTATGATTATTTATTTTTACGATACAGCCAGCAAATAGAAAGGAAATAAATCTGTCACAAATAATTCTGATTTCACAGTACACGTGGTTAGAAAGTTGACCCAAATTGTTTTGAATGGATATCAAATAGACACAGTGATACTTATTTGCTGTCTTTCACTTATTGTTGATGACCCATCTGATTAAACAATTACACATGAAATTTAAAGGCGCCTAACAAATATATTGAAACATTTAAATATTTTAATTAGTAATGAATAAATTTAAATGTAATTTCTCTTAACCTGTATATTTAATATAATTCTTACTATGCGACATTGTACGATTACTTATCAGACTCTCCGATAGCGGAAAACGGATATGGTAGGTTTTCATGTGAATGCTTTAAGTATGGTGATTTTATTATCTACCTTGCAGTAAATATATATTTCTAGTTATCTACCATGATATTTCCAGACATTCTGTTAAGCATGAGCGATGCCTATACAATAATGTGATGGAGTTCCAAAAACCTTATACTCCAATATATATTTATATCATGTTTGTTTAAAACGTTAGGATGTTTAATTTCTGCCATTTCCATCTTTTCTGTTCTGATCATTTAGCGCTTGTGCCAAGTTTCATTTTGTTCCACATGTATATATAAATTCATATGGCTTCACTGTTGAATGTTCAGAAATTTAGTTGTACATGTATACATATTCTGAGTTTAGAACTTTGGAGCTAGTAGAAATCTAGTTTGAGTATATAGTGGTTTATTGAAATAAGTAAGTAAATTATTATTTAACCCTTAGCCTGCTGCAGGCGAATTTAACAGCCTTTGCAAACAGCTTGGAACCAGATCAGACGCCGATTAAATCGGCGTCTGATCAGGTTCCAAGCTGTTTGCTACTCTGACAATATTTCTTCCAATTTTGGAGCAAATTGAATGAACTTTACAATTTTAGCAGACGACATTTCCAGCAGACGACAATTTATCTAGCATGCAAAAGGTTAAAATAAAGACATACTGTCTAGATGTCTCATCTGTTGGGTTTAAGGATTAATACCTGAAGTGAGATGATAATATAGCTTTAAATAATTGTGATCCACTCTTGTATTTTCCGTAACTATGGAAACAAAATCTTTACCATTTCTGTGAGATATTTAATATATTCGTAGCTTTATCAGTTTTTGCCGTATTTAGAAATTCTTTCACTGCATTGAATAATTAGATATTTTGCAATATGGTTGCTTTTCATTTTAAATGTGTTGCATTTTACTTTTGACGTCGGGAATATAGTTGCTTTACCAAAATGAAGTACTGATATTTTTTCATGAGTTACGTTTCCTACAGTTGGTTCAGAGTTACAATATGACCTAATTTATGTCTGTGTGAAAGTAAACCCCTCCAAAAACTGAAAATAAAACCTACTGGTGTTTAACCAGATAGGGACGTATGGTTTGCCCACTATCTGTCTGTTCATCACTCTTTCCCTCAGTCACACTAAGTGGGATCTGCAATAACTTTGTAAAGTACAAGATACCTTTTTTTTCATGAAACTTAGCAGACCACAGTATGGAGAGTGTGCACACCCTTTTATAAGAAATATGGTTGGTATGGCACTAAATTAGTCCAAAAATGTGACAGAAAAGATTCAAAATGAGATCTGCAATAACTTCAGAGTACAAGATTTTGTCATAGTCTTATTTAGTGTTATTTAAATGGATTACAATAATGTATCATTTGCAAATAAGAAATTTAAAAGGAGATAGGTATGTTTTATATAAAAAAAAAAAATGATGAATTGTAGTGATTTTTGACAAACAAAAGCTTAAATATGCACTGTATTTTCTGTGATTTCCAAATTTCTGCATATGAATCTTATATTTATACTTACTCTTTGTCCATTTGAAAATGGTAACATTGTAATTTTAACATTTTGCAAGTTCCTCTCAAACTTCTGAAATTGCTTTAGAATTTATCAAATGCCTCTCTCGTTCATATAAAATAGATCAGTAAAAACACTAATATTGATAGTAACAGTTAATGGAACATTTTCTGAAGATCTAATTATTTCTCTTGCTGTAGTCGGTTTATTTAAATTAAATGTCTTTTTACTAATACTGGTAACAATAAACTATTCTGTGAAAAGTGGTAAAAGTTTAATGTTTTAAAACAAGTGTAACATAATCTACATAAGACATTTTTGCAACAATTAATTCTCTAGCTTTCTGTTATTTTTCTCCTTGCTATCACTAGGAAAGGGTTTAACTGCTGATGAATTAATGGGTGAGTATTTGGTATATGTTTGGTTGTTACCTGGTTTCTCATTGGCTCAACAAACTGTTCCTAGTTGTTATACCAGTTGTGGTTGGTTAAAAAAGTTGTTCCTAGTTTGTTAGACCTGTTGTGATTGGCTAATCCATTTTTAGTTTCAGATTTTCAGATGTTGTAATTTATTAATATTAAATGTATCCCAGCAGTTTTATTTTACCAAGGTTTTCTGTATTAAAGGCATAATTTCAATGTAGGAATAAAGTATGTTTTTTTCGCGTTATAGCATCTGTGGAATACCAAGTGATTGGTTTGTGCCCGAGCCCGGAAGGGATTCTGAAGATGTGATAACACGAAATGAACATGCACTAACACACTAACGCTATTCTTGTGGGTTTTTTTCACATTGGCATCATTTCCTTTTGAATTATCCATTTTGGGGCCCTAATACGTTAACGCTTTGCCACGGAATGCACATACATAAAAAGGTGTGCGTGAGAATCTCTCTGTTAACACCCATTTTCTCTCCTGTTAAAACACCCCCAAAAAGTGACAAGAACAGAAGTTTAATGCTAAAATGTTTATTTCCTTTTATTGTCGTTTTGAAAATGCTTTTGTCATTAGTTGGAGGTCTGAAACTCTTCAACAGCAGATCTGAGGGGGGAAAAAACAACAAAAAACATGTCCAACATTTGTAAATATTTTCTAGTCTATTTTGATCAGTTTACCTGAATGTTTATTGGATAATGTTACCTTTGTACTTATAAAACTGCTGGAGATTGTACCTCAATTATCACACACATTTCAATATCTGCCCCCAGTCCCTCCTTTTTTTGTTGTGGTAACAAATTACTATATAGTCCTTGGCCCTTACTGGCCTTAGTCAGCTAGAAGTTTTTCAGATCATTAACAGTTCATTGTAAAGTTGAAACTGCATGAAATATTGGTTACTGGTTATATAATATGTTAGTTAATTTTGGTACAAGAGCAAAATCCATATAGTTACTATGGCATTATATATTTTTAGTAACATTTGATGGAAGTCTATGAAATTGTTTAATTGACAAGTAATTTAGTTTACATTTTAGTAACATAAACTGCTTTGCTTTTTCGCTAGATTCATTTTTAATTAAAATTGGTTAAACTCACATTTCCTATGAATTAGTTTTATTGAATCTAGTTGGTGTTTGTTATAATATTTATGTTATCGTTTTCATTTGTAAAATTGAACATTTCTTTTAAATAGGATGAGAATGCAGAGTTCCAGAATTTTTATATTGTTATATGTCAGAATAGTTTGTGCTGTAGTAATCCTCATTAGACATTTTTGTATACTTTCATAGATGACACCAATGATAGGTATATATATACATACATGTATATATATATTATATAAATATATACACACAAAGAAAAAAATCTTAAGGTTCTTTGTTTCCAAAGTGAGAGAGATAGTCCTTTATTCATTTGCAGCAGCTGTTTGTGGAAAGAAGCTTCTTGTTCAAGTCTTTAAAGGAATGCATGTTTGAAGGGATGTCAAATACTTCGCCCAAACTTCTTCATATGCTAGTACATCAAACTTGCTTATCTCAAAATTCCGGCTATCTCAATAACATTTTCAAGTCCCATCCCAAAAGCATGTGCACAAAATATCAATTTAAGTCGAATTTTGGTTACTGTGAAATCATTAATATTCGTTCGGGACTGATTTTCGTGGATTTCGTGGTTGGGTCAATCCACGAAATTTTATCCCAACAAACAAGTAACATTCTCATTCATTTTATATTCAAAATTTGAAATCCATGAATTCAACAAATACTTACTTAATGATAACTGTATTGCATTTAACTGGTTTGAATTGTGTTTACCTATAAGCTTAGATCATATTTTTTAGAGAAAACTAAGGTCGAAATAAAAATTGTTGCACTAAGGTTTAAATTGTCAGCTTTGTTAAATGTTATATTATTATACGCCTGTCTCTGAAAGAGCGGGGCATATTATATGAACACCCGTGGCGGGCGGGCGGGCTATCGGCGTCCAAATGCATGTCTGCTCTCTAAGTCAAATAGTTTTCATCCGATCTTCACCAAACTTGCTGACAATGTTTGTGGGCATAATATCTCAGCCAAGTTCGATAACCAGCCAAATCGCCCCAGGCACTCTTGGATTACAGCCCTTGAATTAGGCCAAGTTCAATGACGGGCGTATTTTGTGACAGTCTGGCACTCTTGTTTCTGTTTGTTTTTTCTTCCTGTCAGTATTTCTTGCACAAAAAGGATCAAATAGAAAATACCTGTTTCAATAGTATAAAGATATAAAAATATGTGTTTTATTAGTATTAAATGTGAAAGTAAATGTTAGTTGAAGGTGCATGTGTGATTAAATTGGGAATTAGGATATACTGTTATAGGTACAAATAATGTTATATGCCACAGTTGCTATAAATAGATTCACACCCAACTTAAACAATTTAACTTTATAATTGGTGACGTTCCCTTTTATCCGTTCAGAATATATTTAATGTAGAGCAAAGTATCCATAATTTTTGACGAAGATATATGTATATGTAAAGTTTCCAACTAAAGGACTGTGAAATCATTAGGGGCCTGCGTTGCCGAGTGGTTAAGGTGGCTTGCCACTTGCGGCTCTGGCCTTACTTGGGGTGTTGAATTATTTATGTGAGGAAGCCATCCAGCAGGCTTAAGGAAGGTCAGTGGTTGTACCCAGGTTCCTGTCTGTGATGAAATAATTCATGGAGAGGCACCTGGGTTCTTCCTCCACATGAAATCATGTTTTAGCTCGACTTTTCGAAGAATAAGTAGAGCTATTGCTCTCGCCCCAGCATCGCCGTCACCTTTGGTTAAAGTTTTTGATAAAGTCAGATATCTCTGTTACTATCAAAGCTATTTTAACTTAGAATTTTTTGGTTAAAGTTTTTTATTAAGTCAGATATCTCTGTTACTGTCAAAGCGTTTGGCTTGAAACTTAAAATAGTTATTTACTATCAAAGGCTACACCAGAAGAAACAATCCACATAACTCTGATTATATATTTGATTGAGTTAAGCCCCTTTTACTGGCAAAGCTTTAATTCAGAGTCAAGCACTGAGAAAAGTCGAGCGTGCTGTCTTATGTACAGCTCTTGTTTTATTTGGGACTAATTTTTGTGGTTGAGTCTGTCCGCTAAATTAAATCTCAACAAACAAGTAAATTTCGCATTCATTATTATGTTCAAACTTTGAAATTTACAAATTCATATTCACAGTAATATCATTTCAGGTACAATCTCTAGTATTTGGCTAAAATGTATCAAAATTGCTTTGTTCTGATTTGTTGGAATGTTAAACCCTTCTCCATTGAAATTAATTATGTAGTCCTACACCTACCTGTACTTACTTCTTAACCTTGTTTTGGCTTTGCCAAATTTAATGTATTAACAACCACTTCTATTAAATTGTAAAATAAGTTCAAGTCCCACCTTGATATATGTGATTTCTTTAGCTCACTTGAACCAAAGAATTAATGTGAAGTTTTGTGATGGGGCTGAGCCCGCATCTGTAGTGATTGATTATCTGTAGCATAAAAACCTTTTATATTAAACACAGTTGTTACCACCATGATTCAGTGTGTCATACATGTATTCAAGGTCAAATAGTCAGTTTCAGATGCGTGACATTGGACCAGACGTGCGACATTGGGCCACTTTGGTCCTGTTGTTTAGATCAAGTAACTATGGTGTGCCTTTACTTGGAAACGTTGAAAGAGATGTATAGAGATATGAGTAAATGGTATTTATTGAAATGTAAAAATTTAACTTAATTGTGTATATTGCTACAATTTGGCAACATATTTGCTAATTGTTATGTATAATATAAAGTCAAAATCCTGATTATAATTCCAATTAAATGGTTACTTTTGCAGGTCTTACTAGACATGACCCTCGGCCGTGGGAAGAAATTGTACGGGAGAAGTTGTTACATGTTTTGGAGTCGGCCTATCCCAACATTCTCTCTGTTGAAGATCTTGTCAGGTATAATAACTTACAGGCACTGACCTCCAGATTTTGGCTAAATATTTTATTTCTTTAAAATGGAAGTATAGTCGTATTATGAACATTAGAATATGAGTTTTTGTTTCTGAACTATCTTAAAAGTGCCAAATTAAGAAAAAAGGTGCCTATGTGTATATTGCATTAAATATAGGTAATTATAATTAAGGCAGTTTACCTAAAGTAAAGCTTTACAAACACTTTTCAATTTTCAGTGTAAAAATTAGTAAAACAACTATTTCTCATGTGTTTCCATAACAAATTATAGTCCTTGTACCTAAAATCTTTCCGTCTTTTGTTGTCGTACGATCTGGAGGCCAGTAGTTGTAATAATGTGATTTTCTTCTTCTAGTCACACCTTGTTTTCTTTTCAAACTTAATTTATAGTCGATGTAAACTTGTACATCCAACATAGGAAAAGTTTTTTTTCTCTTAAAAATATCTGAATAACAACCACAAAAAGCTAAAAAGAAACTGGATGGAATTATGTCTCCCCCTCTCTGGGGGAGACATGTTGTTGCCCTGTCCGTCCGTCCGTCCGTACGTCACACTTCATTTCCGAGCAATAACTGGAGAACCATTTGACCTAGAACTTTCAAACTTCATAGGGTTGTAGGGCTGCTGGAGTAGACCAACCCTATTGTTTTTGGGGTCACTCCGTCAAAGGTCAAGGTCACAGGGGCCTGAACATTGAAAACCATTTCCGATCAATAACTTGAGTACCACTTGACCCAGAATGTTGAAACTTCATAGGATGATTGGTCATGAAGAGTAGATGACCCCTATTGATTTTGGGGTCACTCCATCAAAGGTCAAGGTTACAGGGGCCTGAACATTGAAAACCATTTCCGATCAATAACTTGAGTACCACTTGACCCAGAATGTTGAAACTTCATAGGATGATTGTACACACACAGTAGATGACCCCTATCGATTTTGGGGTCACTCCGTTAAAGGTCAAGGTCACAGGGGCTGAACATTGAAAACCGTTTCCAATCAGTAACTTGGGACCTCTCGACCCAGAGTGCTGAAACTTCATAGGATGATTGTTCATGCAGAGTAAATGACCCCTATTGTTTTTGGGGTCACTCTGTTAAAGGTCAAGGTCACAGGGGCCTGAACATTGATAACCAGTTCCAATCAATAACTTGAGAACCTCTTGATCCAGAATGTTGAAACTTCATAGGATGATTGAACATGCAGAGTAGATGACCCCTATGGATTTTGGGGTCATTCTGTTAAAGGTCAAGGTCTCAGGAGCCTGAACATGGAAAACAATTTCCGATCAATTACTTGAGTACCACTTGACCCAGAATGTTGAAACTTCATAGGATGATTGAACATGCAGAGTAGATGACCCTTAGAGATTTTTGGGTCAGTCTATAAAAGGTCAAGGTCACAGGGGCCTGGTCATGTAAAATCATTTCTGGAAAATAACTTTAGAACCACTTGACCTAGAATGTTGAAACTTAATAGGATGATTGGACATGCAGAGTAGATGACCCCTATTTATTTTGAGGTCACTTGATCAAAGGTCAAGGTCACAGGAGCCTGAACAGTGACTTGAGAACCACTAGGCCAAGAGTGTTGAAATTTAGCGGGATGACTCGACATGCCAAGTAGATGATCCCTATTGCAGCCAACCATCAGTGTCTCTTTGACTTTCGCTCCTGACCCCTATTGACTTCTTGCCTATAGGACTGCATTGGGTGAGACATGCGCTTTTTTACAAAAGCAATTTCTTGTTCTGTATTGATTTTGCGCAGATGAATTTTTCTATGTTTGCATCTGAGTGTTCTGGGAACAAATTTAACCAAAAAGGATGTGTTTCTGGTTCAAACTGTCTTGTTCAATCCTAGCACTGAATTAAGTTGGACAGACACCTGTTGACTAGCATTTTATTAGTCCCCTACTGGTTGAAAACCAGTTTTGGGAACTATAGGAATGCTATTTTCCGTCATTCCGTCTTTCCGTCATTCTGTCATTCCGTCATTCCGTCCGTCCGCAATTTCGTGTCCGGTCCATAACTCTGTCATCCATGAAGGGATTTTAATATTACTTGGCACAAATGTTCCCCATGATGAGACGACGTGTCATGCGCAAAACCTGGGCCCCTAGCTCAAAGGTCAAGGTCACAATAGGAGGTCAAAGGTCAACAGGGCTTTTTTCCGGTCAACAACTCTCCCATCCTTGAAGGGATTTTAGTATGACTTGGCACAAATGTTCCCCATGATCAGATGATGTGTCATGCGCAAATCCCGGACCCCTAGCTCAAAGGTCAAGGTCACAATTGGAGGTCAAAGGTCAACAGGGCTTTTTTCCTGTCCGGTCCATAACTCTCCCATCCATGAAGAGATTTCAATATTACTTGGCACAAATGTTCCCCATGAGGAGATGACGTGTCATGCGCAAAACCTGGACCCCTAGCTTAAAGGTCAAGGTCACAATTGGAGGTCAAAGGTCAACAGGGCTTTTTTCCTGTCCGGTCCATAACTCTCCCATCTATGAAGGGATTTTAATATTACTTGGCACAAATGTACCTCATAATAAGACGATGTGTCATGCACAACTTTCAGACCCCTAGCTCAAAGGTCAAGGTCACACTTAGCAGTCAAATGTTAACATAGCATGAACAGGGTCTGTTTTGTGTCCGGTCCATAACTCTGACATTCATTAAGGGATTTTAATATCACTTAGCCCATGAAGTGTTCCCCATGATGAGACGACGTGTCATGCGCAAATCCCAGACCCCTAGCCCAAAGGTCAAGGTCACAATTGGGGGTCAAAGGTCAACAGAGTTTTTTTCCTGTCCAGTCCATAACTCTGCCATCCATGAAGGGATTTTAATATTACTTGGCACAAATGTTTCCCATGATGAGACGACGTGTCATGCGCAACACCCAGTACCTTAGCTTAAAGGTCAAGGTCACACTTTGAGATCAAAGGTCAAGAGGATTTTTTTCCTGTCCGGTCTATAACTTTGTCATGCAAAGCAGGATTTAGATATCAGTTGGCACAAATATTCCCCTGGATGAGACAACATGTCATGCGCGAGAACCAGGTCCCTAGGTCTAAGGTCAAGGTCATATTTAGAGGTCAAAGGTCAAATTCAAGAATGACTTTGTACGGAACATTTCTTCTTCATGCATGGAGGGATTTTGAAGTAACTTGGACCAAATGTTCACCACCATGAGGCACCCTTGTTTTTAGAATTACGTCCCTTTGTTGTTACTATAAATAGATTTTATTGTAACTTTTTTATTACTGGCGGTAGAGAAAAATCAAGACCACTTTTCTGTGGTACAGCATGCATGTTACATCTAATTTTTAGGTGTATTTTGACCTATCTCTACCTGGTAAAGAGTTTCTTGTGGACTTATATTATTATTATTATTTTTTTTTTTTTTTTTTAAATTAATTTCCCTTTGTTGTTACTATAAATAACTTACATGATAACATTTTTATAATCAGCCAAAAAAATTCAATATGAAAACAACTGTGGGTTTTTATATATGCACATTTTAATCCAAGTGTGTTGTTATAATGTTATAACATATTGTATATGTAGTACAATATTGTTTATACATCATTGACAGATATCAGTTCATTATGTTATACTGCAGTAGAAAAAATTAGGCGCCTTCCAGTAGGGGACTTTGTATTGCATGGCAATACTTCATTCACTTGTTCTTTCTTTAGTACAGTGTAACACTGCCAGCTTAAGCATCAATAGCTCCAACACCTAGAAAAATCCTGTGGTTGCTAACTGTTTTGCTTATACAGTTGAAACTGGATATCTCGAACTCACTTATCTCAAAATTCCAGCTATCTCAAAGACATTTTCAAGTCCCGTCCTGAAAACTCGTGCAAAGAATATAATTTTAAGTTGAATTTCGGTTATCTCGAAGTAAGATGCTTGATCCCTTGGAATTCAAGATACTGTAAAATCATTTATTTTCGTGAGCATGAAATTTCGTGGTTTTGGTCAAAACGGCAATTTCGTGGGGATATGAATTCGTGGATTTCAACTTTTGAACATAAAATGAATGGGAATTTTACTTGTTCATTGGGATTAAATTTCGTGGATTGACTCGACCACAAAATCCACGAAAATTAATCCCCCACGAATATTAATGATTTCACAGTACCAAACTTTCAACTATATTTTCTTTTTTTTGGATAGCTCGAAAACCTAAATAACATGCATCTCTTAGCGACCTCATATTTTTGATGATGTTTTGAAACATGATGATGTTATTTACAGGATTGTAGACGCTGATGAAGCCTGTGTGCTGGAACAGCTTGCAGAACTACAGAGAAAAGATCTTATCAGATCCCTGGAAAGTGGAGGTTTTGTTAGACATGTACTGGATATTAAAACCGGTTTGTGCAGTTTTCCTCCATATACATTGTAGTTGGCATTATTTTATTTCTATGAAACATCTTTTAAGTGTTAGGGTTGGCATTCTCGGTTATTTAGTTTTGTTGGCTACAGCTGCCTGTCAGTTTGATTTCATGGATTTTACATATGCAAATTGAGCTCAGTGGCATATGCATTAATTTTGTGCAAAGTATCTCTGTAATCTAATGCTTCAGAAACAGTAATTGAAAAATGGTGTAAAGTGTCTTGAAAGTGTCTTAAAATGCTTTCAGTCCACATTTTACAAATATTAAGTATGTTTACTTTTAGTATGAAAATCGTTTCCAACCAGTAATTTATGAATTTGACGTATAATTTTAAAACTTAAAAGACTGCTTTGAGCATATTGTGCTCCCCTAAAGCAGTACTCATTTGTGCATTTACACCATCAGATGTACTTACAGATCAAACACTCCAAATGAATGTAACAAAGTAAAACATCCAAAATGTTATCAAGTACCATTAAGAAAAACTGGTATTTTGTATTGTATAACAGAGGTGCAGGAAGTTAAGCAGATGATGACTGTATCAGCCAATCAACAACCAACAATAGCAATCATAACAGCTAATTACTGTGAAAAACTTGCCGTAGACGCAATGATGGAAAATAAAACTACATACGTTAAATTTAAAACAGGAGGTAAGTTAAGTAGCATTTGAAATTGTTAAAGAGTACAAATTTTCAATCAAGTTAGATGTATTTGTCGTTCAGTTTAAGGAGTATTAAGTAAAATGGTCGTGTGAGAAAGTTGTTAGTTAATTGCAGGTATGCCCTATTAAAGATTTACCTACCCAAACTGTTGGCTGTGATTGTCTCCCCTAGCTCTGCATTAATTGCTGCTGCCACAAATACCACATGCCCGCCCGCTTGGCTCAGTAGGTAGAGCGTTGGTCTACGGATCTCGGGGTCGCGAGTTCGATCCTCGGGCGGGGCGTATGTTCTCTGTGACTATTTGATAAACGACATTGTGTCTGAAATCATTAGTCCTCTACCTTTGATTCATGTGGGGAAGTTGGCAGTTACTTGCGGAGAACAGGTTTGTACTGGTACAGAATCCAGGAATACTGGTTAGGTTAACTGCCCGCCGTTACTTGACTGAAATACTGTTGAAAAACGGCGTTAAACCCAAAACAAACAAACAAATACCACATGACCATAAAAGTCACATGACCATAGCATTTTGAATATTTTGTTATTGTCAATTTTATATTTTGGATTTTTATCCACATTAGTCTTTCTGAAAAGTACTCAAAACAGTTTCTGCAACTGAATTATATGAGCAAATGGTGAAATCAGCAATTTATTGAAGTCATGATTAAAATGTTTCTAGTGATGGAGGTCTCTACTATAAGGGGAGAGCACCATGTAGACAAAAGTGCTAACAGGTTAACATATCCTAATTTATATTATTTGTTTTTTATGGGGTGGGGGTGGGGGGGTTTGCTGGTTTTCAGTTGAATAAAGGCAGTCTGTTAACATTTTTCCTGGTACTGGTACCGACTTGTCTCCTTTGATATGAAAAAAGTATATATTTCATTGACAACTTCTCCGTGGAGAACAAATGATATATGATGTTTATAATCAGTTGATTATCAATGAAAAATTTACAAAAGTAAGAGAAAGACGTATTTTTTTCCATTTCCAATGTATAAGCCAGGAGACGCTAGTAATAGACAAGTAGATTTCTTATTTGTTTGTTTCAGGTGAATCTAATGCATACACAATAGGATATATTGGAGAACATAAATGTGTATCCACCAAGCTTCCTATGATAGGACATGATAGATCTGCACAAATTTCATCTGGAAACACTACTACTAGACTTTTAGGTATGTATAATGATTTAATGATTCTTATCTGGTTTCAAGTGTAATTATGCAAAAAAAAACCATATATTTTTCATGGTATGAACTGAGTAACTGTAATGTTTGCTAGATGAGGAAATGATGCTGAAATGCATAGAGATGGTTATGCCCATCTTGCCAACCCATAGTAACCTGATATTATCAGGAGATCTCTTCTCCTTCACATATGTTTAGAATGCAACTTCGGGGTAAAGCTCACAAATCGAGGGCTGAACGGAAAACTCATAACTCTTTTATTTAAAATTATTTACAAAAATTATTCGATGAACTCTCAATATACAGATTCTGGCATTGACAACAACATACAATTCATGCTTATACAAGAAGTATCAGAAGTGTTCAGTGAAGTCTTGGAAGTTTGATCGATTTGTTAATTCTTTGTTTCAGGAACATTCCAGCAAATTGAACATGTATTTATTGTTGGGGTTGCCGGTGGTGTCCCACATTTCACAGATTATTACAAACATCCGAGACTCGGTGACGTTATGATATCCGATTGCTCCAGAACTGGCGATATTTATTACTACTGCGACAAAATCTTACAAGAGAAGGATGGAACCATAACGTACAACACTAAGGCGTTCCGACCTAGAGATGGCTTCCTACAGAATGTTCTTGATACAATAAAAGAACAGCGGTTGATGAGGAAGTTCGAACCTTGGCGGAAGTACATCAGAGATGGGCTGGAACTGCTGGCCACACAGGAAGCAGATTATAACAGACCACCCCCCGAGACTGACAGGTAATATAACATGTCATTTACATAAAGTTTGCAGTGTAAGTGTAATTTAATTCAGTATATTTAACAACTTTTGAATGATTTATACCTTTTGCCTTACATTCTAGCCCTTGCCCTGTTAAATTTCTATAATGAACTTGTCCATCTTTCACCTTTGACAGTACTATTAACAGTCAAAAGGGGTGCTTACCAAAAAGATACTGACTGAATGCCGAACAGTGCAGATCATGATCAGGCTGCATGGATGTGCAGGCTGATTATGATCTACACTGGTCGCAAAGGCAGTATCAGTCGTATCCAGCATGATAAGGGCTAGAGTTATGTACCAAATCCACTATTAAAACTATTTTCCCTTTTAGACTTTAAAGAATTTCGCGTATTTTTGGAAACATTTCTTTGAATTTTCTATTTCACCTGCATTCATAAAAATAACAAATTTAGAAAGATAATACAATTTCCTATCTTCCTATTTCACTTGAAATAAATTTTTGTCAGTTGTAGATTCATAAAGAACAAATTAATTTTGAAATTTCTGATATTCCATGGGCATCAGTGATAAACAGAAAGAAAAATATAGTAATTATGTAAGCTTACTGGACTTCGATGCTAAGGCAAATAGTTTTTGAGTTGGTGTTATTTTGTAGGGCTGTGTTTTAGGTAACAACATTGTGTAATTTTGATACTACATATTTCAATGCTCTAAGATATGACAGTTTTACGAAAGGTGGAAATATATTGTCTGAGGGTATAGATAGTTTCTTGAACTTCAATTTGGCTCGTAACTGTAGCCTAGTGGAGAGGTCTTTGACTCTCTGTCCTGTGGACTCCATGGGTTTGGAGTATAATCCTCAAGCAAGTTTCATGCCCTGTTGGTCTCAAATTAGAAAGCAAAGTCTAAAGATTTAATTACATAACCAAGTAAAGTTCATTGGTGTAAGGGGTCAAACCGTCATTTGGCAAAATTAATCTGATAGACTGTCTTAGAATTTTTGTTTGATTGCACTAAATTTATATACAGGTTAACAATGGTGATTGGTGAGGGAAATGTTATAGAAATGCAGCACCCACATCACCCCGAGGGTATTGATGAACGACAAGGTATGCCTAAGATACACTACGGCGTCTTCGGTGCCGGTAAAAGATTCTCCAAGGCCGACGACTTGCGTCTAGATTTCGCAGGCAGATACAATGTCAACTCCTTCGATTCAGAATTCGACCAAGTCCTGGAAGGGGTTGTAGGCAGCGTGAAGGAAAGTTTCATGTTCATCAGAGGAATGTCCGACTACAGCGACGGGATGCAGAAACAGGAATGGCAACCATATGCAGCGCTAGCTGCAGCCGCTGTGATGAAATCGATAATTTTGTCATTTTCTAGCCCATACATTTCTGAGGACGAGCTTGAATAACTTGCCTGTATAACAAAATAAGATTTTTTTAAAAAGGATTTCAATGCTTCGCTTACCAATATGTTTATATTATATAATGTATGTTACCTGTTTAGAAACTGTTGTAATACAGGACAGAAGTGCAATTCTCATTTATTGTTTTAATATTCCATGGAGAATTTCATTTGTATAAAGCACATACACAATCATGTAATCATTTATTGTTGAACTACTTGCAAAAATCAGAGAGAAGCTGAAATACACAAAAGAAAACTGTTCAGTGCTAAAAGGCTTCCCACCATTTGGTTTTGTAGATTTTTCAGAGGGTATTGGGCACACTCGAGTGCTCAAAGTTGGAAATAGAATTTAAGAAGGCAGTGAAAATACCTGTTTATTTGACATCAGAATAATGTCAGAATCAGTTAGTCTGAAATACACTGATTAAAAATTAAAACTTTTGTAGAATAGATATTTAAGTAGTGATTTTTGTATAATACTTTAGTAAAGTAGAAAAATTAATGTGTCCCATTGTAGAGATGGTAAAGGGAGAAACCATATTTAACAGCATTGACATCACTTGGTTGCCAAAATAGTTCTTGAAAGCACATCATCAAATCATTTCATCAAAGAAAAAATTCTATAGCACATTTTTTATGTTTTTAACTTTATAAATCATAAATGTTAAACTATCACACATTTTTTCGACTTAAAATGTTTCCATTAGGGGCATTTAGGGAAGGAGTCGTTGATTATTTAACAAGTAGTTATAAAGCAGTTTTCTATTGGTGTATTTCGTACATAGGTACTAACAGTCTACATTGATGCATAATTACCCGTGGTAATCTCCTTTGATAAAAAAAAAGTATATATTTCCTTGGCAAATTGTTTTTGGTTTTTTTTTTAGAATTTACGTATAACGCTTATTAGTTAGTAAAACTCAGGCAGTATATTACTTTATTTTTAGATATTTTTTTTTATGTTTTGTGTTAACTTCCTATTCTATCAGGCTGGTACTATTTGAATGTTTTGGTTGTATTAATTAATTAGTATGTTGATAGCAACAGAAACGTACAGTTTAAAGTTAAGTTTCTAAATTTCTTCACAATTCAGTACAAACTGTCTAGAGCATACACATGGGAAGACTAAAATCTGTCCACTGTACAGAGATGTTTCCTCTGAAAATGTTTAAGTGAATAAGAATGGTTCTTAATTGGAAAGAAAATATACAGGCAAACTTGTATTGAGCAACCTCTTAAGGTAAACACAATCTTTTGCTTAAGGCAGGTGATTGCTTAAGAAAACTTTAAATTAGAACAAAAAGTAGGCTCTTGATATTAGTTCACTGGCTGTTTAAGACAAGTGGTTGCTTTATACAGGTAACTGCAAAAACAGGTTCAGTTGTATGTCTTTTTATACAGAAGTTTGCTTTTAAGAGGTGTTTTTAACAGAGGTTGTACTGTACATAATTAGTTGAACTAATTAATAAACTACATAGTTTAAGTTGTACAAACTGATTGAATTTCTTTTGCTAGATTTTCAGTGACAAGTAGCTGCTTTCATGCTAGTATATTATGTTGGGTTGTGATTTTAAGGTGTATTGGACATTTTTATAGATTTTTAAGCGACTGTATATGTAGATATCTATATAAAAGGAGCTATCATATTGTTTTTAGATTTATTTTTGCCTACATAATTATATTTTTTTGTAAAACTCGTATCACAAAAGTTGGATTTTATGAAATGTGAAACAAGAATAGAAGTCTTTACATTGAATATGAAACGTTTTGAAATATGTTGTTTATAATACTTTATATTCTCCGTTCAACATAGTTGCTTGAAAAGCAATAAAGGTTATATTGGATTGTTGGATCCGCTATTTGATACGTTCTATTTATTTGGCTTAAATTAGATGAATTGTTATATTGCATTTATAGTTTTGTCGTGTATTATGTAATATGCTGCTTTCCACATGTGCATATAGAATTGTAAATCGGTAGTAAAAATTAAAAAAGTATTTTTTCAGTGGATTTTTGAAATATAACTGTGAAATATCTGGACATTCTACAGTGAAAATTAACTATGCCAGCAGAAATGAGTATTGGGGAAGACATGAAAATCAAAAAGATTTTCTTCGTTATGAATTTATATGTAAAACTTGCTGTTCACAGGTCCTGAATTCAGTAAAAAAAAAATTAGAAGTCTGAAAATCTACTTTCCAAGGCCTGAAATACTTTTTCCCAAAAGAGTTGTATAGGAAAATTCTGGCAGTCAAAAGCCAGTAATTTAGGACTAGTTATGAAAAATCCCTGGGAAAAATATTTTGATCTTAATGAAACAAACCAAACATTCTTTCATGTACGCTTTATTGTATTATAATCAAGCATACATGAGAAATACAGACTTATTTGCTCTAGAGTGTAAAGGTACCACTTCCTTAAAATTTCTTATTTTTAAGTGGTCATTTAAACATTTGAAATTTTTTTTTTTTACTTTTTAATTGCTATACATTACTTAGGTTGTTTAAGTTATATATACATAATGTATGTTGTATCGTACAAAGTAAAAATTTAAGGTGTAGAAATATTTAAAATTGTTTATTACTTGATGTAAACATTTTTACATTTACTCTTTGGTGTACATTTTGTTTGAACAATATTCCTTTATAAAGGAATAAAACCATCTATACTATTCTGTTATTGTAGATAAAATTATATTTTTAATAAACTTGTATTTACATTTCGTGCAGTAATAATTCATTCAGGCTTCAGTTTGTACACATCATGGTATTTTGAAATGCTGTTAATTTTTAAATAAAGCAGACTGCCTAACTCAGATTTCAATGTTTTTCCCAATTCTTTTACTTGTCAAAATCTTGTATTTCCAAAAGTATGTGGACAGTTTTCAAAGAAAATTCATAGCTGGATTCTAATTATACATTATGGATAGTTTGGGTTGTTTTGACTGTTGTCTAGAATGATTTAACTTCCAAATCTTGAATTTGTCAGTTAGGGACTTTAAAATGAATGTTTTCTGAACCCATTGTTTTATTACTGCCTAATTCTTCCTATATGTAACCATGCCACCCATATCGCCTGCTATATATAAATATATATGTACCGGCTTAAACAAGATACATGAAATTTCGTTACACTTGTTTCAAAAGTATTATTTACAAAAAGAAAAAGTTGAAACTCACGTTTCCAAAGCTTAAAGTTCAAAGACAGCTATATATGCAATACAGAAAAATCTTTTTAAAGTTATTGCATTGTGAGTGATAATAGAAACAAGGTAAATGTTTAAATAAAACAAAATAGGTTAAACACAATGAGAAGTTTAGAAACTTGCGATACAACCTTGTGAGATTTATTTCAGTTCAAGGTCTCTGGTCTGTCATGACTATGCTCTCAAGTTTATTTCATCGGTACATTGATACATTTTAAATATGTATTGTTTTTACTTGCACAAGAAGATCCATTTTCAAGACATACTTTGCACTGCATTTTCAGTCATGAATACAAGTTGTATTTTTCTTACGATCATTATAACCATTTTTACCACAATAACTCAGCAGTGTTGAAAGGTTGTATATTGGTTTACAGAATGTGCTGAAGTATTTCCCATATATATATCACAAGCTGAAAGTGTTAACCTTTGTGTATTTGTGGCATTTATAATTCGGACATAGTAGCATTTTTCTGCAATTTATAATCTTTCTAATAAAACAAAAGAACTGTAACAATTTTTGTCTTTTTTACTATACTACTTTTGGGGAAGAATTTATCAAGTAAGCATTGTTGAAAAATGATACGCTTTGCCCTTTTGTAAGGGTTGTCTAGTATTCATTGTAGAGGCTTCCATGCAACTTACAAAGTTTAGAGCCTTCAAAATTTTGAAAACTTCTATCGTATGGAACAAAATCATGTCCAACTACACTTTATCCAGCTCTACCCTACTCCCCTTATTTAAGAAATAGTACTACATTTGTGAAATGTGATCAAGTAAAGAAATTTGAGTGTTGTGCGTTAAAAATTATTACTGGTTGCTGTAGCAGTCTGTTTCATCTGACCTTTACTTTTAAATTTTGATGTCCCCCCTCTCCTCAAGGATAGTATTGCCCAGTAGAATCATGTTACTTAACCAGTTGTCGGATATCAACAGGGTGGCCGACTAACATGACTTTGGTACTGTAGGATGTATGGTTATATTTTAGTTTTTTATCGACCGGTTTTGGAAATTGCCGGTTTCTCGATTGTAGGCCCTGGTTTGAATGTATGTCATCTTGGACTGCAGCATCTCTTGTATTTGATGTACCCCATGAATTAAATGGACACCATTACCAGCTAGAAATGCAGGAGGCAGCCGTGTGTCTTCTTGCATACAAGATACAGAGGATATTACACGAGTGAATATTAAATTTATTAAACAAGTTGAATGAAATAATAAAATGCGAGGCTCATTCAATGTGGAAAGTCATAAATATACTCTTCTTATCACATGTTAGCTTTTCCTGCCCAAACATCAAAAGTTCACTTACTTTAACTATTATAACCAAGTCAATTTGGCAAACGTTGACGTTGAAACTTTATTACACTCTATTATCAATTTTATGTAATGGCTTTATTTCACTTGCGCGACGTCAAACGTGATAAAAACAATTTTCCAGCTCTTCCAAAAGGTAAGGACTTTCAGGCATGGTCAATCCTCTTTGCTCCTAAACCTACAGACCTTGACGCTGTATAAACTGTGTGAAAGGATGCAGAACTGGTGGCAATTCTTGTAGAGGTTTATAAAAGGTGATCGATCCCTCCACATTTTATAGTTTTCACACTTCTTGCTCTCCTTAACTAACCGTTGGAATCAGTGGCTGATAGTCTGTCATAAACAATTTTAGTCAAATCTTTATGAAAAATTAATAGAAAATTAGCCACAATACAGTCTGATACTGGGCCATTGGGACCAAAAAGTGAAAATAAAAAGAAAATCATTGATATTTCTCCCCCGACTTTCATGAAAATTGGTCAGACTATTCATAGTATATATATCTTAATGAAATCTGGTTACACTGGATTATCATTGGTAAAAACTAAGGATCCATTCTCACCATGTTAATTTATACATACCGGTATGTAAATTCCGACTGAAGTATTCACAAAGTTTAAAGTATAGTTTTTTTAGCTCACCTGAACACGAAGTGCTCAAAGGTGAGCTTTAGTGATCGCCCTGTGTCCGTCGTCAGTCCTCCGTCTGTCGTCAACAATTTGACTGTTAACACTCTAGAGGTCACAATTTTGGCCCAAACTGAATGAAACTTGGTCAGAATGTTACACTCAATAAAATCTTGGATGAGTTCGATATTGGGTCATCTGGGGTCAAAAACTAGGTCACCAGGTCAAATCAAAGGAAAAGCTTGTTAACACTCTAGAGGTCACATTTTTGGTCCAATCTTAATGAAACTCCGTCAGAATGTTATTCTCAATAAAATCTTGGACGAGTTCGATATTGGGTCATCTGGGGTCAAAATAAGGTCACCAGGTCAAATCGAAGGAAAAGCTTGTTAACACTCTAGAGGTCACAATTTGGGCCCAATCTTAATGAAACTTGGTCAGAATGTTACCCTCAATAAAGTCTTGGATGAGTTCGATATTGGGTCATCTGGGGTCAAAAACTAGGTCACCAGGTCAAATCAAAGGAAAAGCTTGTTAACACTGTAGAGGCCAGATTTATGACTGTATCTTCATGAAACTTGTTCAGAATGTTAATCTTGATGATTTCAAGGTCCAGTTTGAATCTAGGTCATGTAGGATAAAAAAAACTAGGACACCAGGTCAAATCAAAGTCCAGTTACATGTACTTAATAAAATAAATACAGTTTTAATTTTAGGAAATTCCTAAAATGAACAAAAAATCTTATCAAACTATCCTAATAATTTTTACCATCTGTATTATGGGTCCATTACCTTAAACAATACTAGTTGATCATTTTCAATATTTAATACCAGTTGCAATCTGTTTCAAAAAAAATTATGTTGATAAGCATGCCCCTTTAAAAATAAAATAAAATAAATAAGATTATTCTTTTATTGTTGGTGTTAGATTTCATGGATTAAAACAATCATGAAATCCACAAGATTCAGTCATAATTTCACAGTATACATTGGTTAACTGTTGGTAAGTTTTGTCCAAGTTACAACAGCTTGAAGACTTGAACAAAGTTGTTATCTTTGTCTACTCCAGTATTACAGCTGAAGTACAGTTTGCTTGTTCCAGCACACCAACATAAAGCATGGGGACTATTGAGGTCCTTCAACACAATCTTTCCTGTAGAGCAGTCACCTGCTATCTCTTCTATAACATTTCTGGAAGGGTCACACACCAAAACAGTACCATCATCTGACAGTGTTATAGCTCCAGGCTCCACCATACCACCATAACTACCAATCACCTCACCCTGCCAGTTTAACCTTGTAACTGTTTTCATTTCCCAGTCAGATATATAGATAGAATTAGTGTTAGTGGTAACATGTATTGGTTTGCTGAAAATATTTTCTCCTATGACTGTTGTCAGTATAGTGCCACTGGTATTTAGAATTTGGAGTTTTGCAGGAGTAGTAAATGACACAACAAGTTTCCCCTGACAATAACTTATACCACAACATTTTCCATCAAGCTTCAGGATTTGCTTCATCTTTAGTTTGTTTGAGGAGACTGATATAAACTGAATATTTTGTTTGTTAGGAAGTGTGACAGCAAGTTCTGTATCAGTAACTGAGGTGACATCCACTGGCGTAGTATCTAGTTGTAATTGGTCAGTAACAGATTGACTGCGGGTATTCACCATTTTTATAGCATTATTAAAGGAGTCAGTGATGATAAGTAGATCAGGAGTAAGGAGAGTCATTCCCCTTATCCAGCATATGCGTTTATCTTTTGATGTCTTTACACAGATTTCACCCTGATGTGAAGTTTGTCTGGATTTTATATCAACTGCAGGAGGGCTAGTGTCTTTTAATGATTTCTCTGTAAATGTACCCAGTGACCCCTCATTGTCAAGCAGGTTTGATATTGCTTTATTTGGTATAAAGTTGTACTCTTTGACATCAAATGCTGGTAGCTGGTTGACACTTTTCTCATAATCTTTGATCATTTCTTCAGCAAATTTCAGCTCCATGAAAAGGCTGTCTGTTTGTTTGGTTGTGTTGAGATGTTTAATAGCATCAGATAATTTTTTCACAGACTTGGTTACATCATCGCAAGTTGTTTCTACTGTCTTCAGATTGTTGTTATTTTCTTGATGGATGGCCTTTGCTGCATCTTCAGCCTGTTTTTTCAGTTCATCTAGTCTTTGATTTATTTCTATTCGAAACTTCTTTATATCAGCCAATACAGTTGTCAAAGAACTGTTGGACTTCGCAGTATTTTTCTTCACATCTTCTGATTTCTTGTGACATTGCTCGGTAATGGTTTCCAGGGATTTCAAGATATCTAGATGTTCTTTGCTGTTTATTATCTGGTCAGAAATATCAGGGATGTAGTTGACTTTGCAAGATGTACCTGTGTGTTCAAGAGTAACACATACACTGCAGAGTAGTGCTTTGTGGTTCTGACAGTAGAACTCGATCACTTTTTTCATGTGTTTAGTGCAAGGTTTTGTAAGGTCAGGCTGGCTGGGATGAACAGACGCTGAAGACATGGTTTGTGGCATGCTGTTTTTATCTAGAAGAGTATGATGCCTTGAAAGGGTATGTCTCTTGTGAAACACGAAACAAGTCTCGCACAGATGCTCCCTGCAATCTTTACAGTAACCATGGGCAGGAAGTCGAGTACCATCATGGTCACATGGCTGACAGTAAACTTTCACGTATTCATCAGAGCTCATACTTGTTGATGATGAAAAATTTTTGGGCATCTTTTTACCTGGGACAGCCATGTCTAAACTGAAATGTAAAATGAACATTGTCTCCTTTAAAAAAATTATACCGGTAAATCATTCTCTATATTATTATTACATTGCCAACCGTAATAGTTCAATAGCTATATGATTGTGGTTGACTTTCCAAAACTGTGCTATGGTAATTTGCACTAAGGACAAATACGATTCAATAGTCATCGTTAACATTGAAATATAATCTTATATTTAGCCATGCTTTCAACTAGAGGTGTAACAATAATTACAGAATAATTATCATTTATATAGTACATGTCATGTCATTTACCATGTAATCTGAAGTAAAAGAATTGTTCAAGTAAAAGTGTCTCATTTCAACCATTGTTAAAAACAAAGGTTTACCAGCTTACAACAATAGTTGCAAATTATTATGCCAAATATGATTGATTATAAATATATATGGAGCCAAGTACCAATGTATAGGGTTTAACTTTGTATTCATTGGGTCTTAACAAATTGATTACCGGTAGTAGTTCATTGTACTGACAGTATCACACATTTCATTTTCGAGAAATAAATTCTTGCACGCATGTACAGAGCGGCCAATTAAAAACAGAAAAATATTCAGTAAGCAGGCTTGACAATATAAAGTATATTGAGAGTTATCCTGCTCACCCTGAAAAATTTCTGGGAAAGTTTTGATGCACATTCAATTTATTTCTTTTATTTCTTAATGGATTTGCTTCAAACTGAAAACAGTTCTTCCCCATTATCTACCTCATGACTTTTGTAATGATACAAGGGCCAAAGCTCTCATAGCAGGGCTTTATTAGTTATATCCTCTTTTTCCATAGAGTTTTAGGTTAGAAGTTTTGAAGCACTTTCTCTCTGTCTTTGTTATTATTGCATGTATTTGATACAAATTTAACATGTTTGGGTTGCATCATCCACATCATATGTCACAAGGGCTATAACTCCTGCATCAATATTTCATGAATTAATGCCGTATTTCACTATTTCTCCTCTAGCTCAGCTCTTGTTATTTAGGGTTTGTACAAGCATTGCAGAGTTATGCACCCTTCGACTTAGATTTGGAGTTTGTGATTCAAACTTCTTCCACAATTTTAGATGGATTCCAATGAAACTTCATACACATAATTACAATATAGTGTAGATGTGTGTGATTTGTTTGGCTCACAGGCCCACAAAGACATGCTAACACTCTTAAGATTACAATTTTTGCTTGATCTTTATGAAACTTCAGAATCCGTTGTCTCTATAAAATCACAGACATTTAGTTTGATACTTTGTCATCTTGGGGTCAAATACTACTGGTAGGTCAAATAACAGAAAAAAAACATTGTTAGCCCTCTAAAGACCACATTTTCGAACTGATCTTCAGAAACTGTCAGCACTTTTTTTTTTTTCTTTTTGAAAAATTTGTGTCAGGTCAAGACTTGTTTTTCTTGGTTAAAGAGCTAGGACACTAGATAAAATCTTAGAAAACTTGGCAGGGATTTTTTCCTTCGTAAAATGACTCTGGTAACCAGAGACATTCACCTGCTCAAAAAGTGTTTTTCCCCTGTTGAACAAAAAATCCACTAGTTTTCATACTTCAGCCAGGAATCTTACACAAGGCAGTATGTTTAATTTAGTCATCACTGAACCTGAGTGTCTTTTGAAATGTAACAGTTTCATCAAAATACCACTTTCATTGCAATGTATAATTTTGTACTTGGTTATTTTGGGTAAGAACTAGATCATGTTTGATACGGTTTTGTTTCAAGCATTGTCAGCACATAATGTCATGATTTTTTTTCTTTTTGAAGTCAGAAATAAGATATTTAAACTTTGGTCAATATGGACCCTGCTCTTGCTTAGTTTGTATTAAATAATTAATATATGTTTTATATAACATACCTAAAGAGAACTTCCTATTCTTGTTTAAAGTTAAAACTCCTCTGTAGTTATCTTTATCTGATGTTTATCGCAAATATTTTGCCATCCCTATCAACGATAATCATTTCAATTTACTACCTGGTCATGTGACACTGATATAACAAGTTTAAGAAATTATTTTATGAAATAGTTGTAAGATATCACATGAAGACCTGTTCTAGCTTATATATTTATTAAGCATGTGGCTAGTACAGCATCGCAGATTAAATTGAACTCTTAACAAAGCAAACAAAAGTATATAATCTCACATTCTTTAGATAAGCCATTAGGATGATACACTATAGTAGTATCTTTCGTTTAAGTTTTGAAATAGATATATTAGTTTATAACTTTTAAAAGAACAAAAAAAGAACAGTTTTCTTTGATCCCTGAAGGTGTTAAACATGTTGTTTTTAACATTCGTTCAGTGTCATTTTAAATCATTGACTAGATTGTCATCCAGATATTTTTAGCTCACCTGAACTTTGTAATGGTGGAGTGTCAGGCATAACATGTCATCCTGTGTCCATTGTCCTGCATCAACATTTTTAGCTCAGCTGAACCACAGGTTCAGAGTGAGCTCTTGTAATGGTGTTTTTTTTTTATGTCATCTACTTAAAATATCTTCTTATGAACCACATGATGGATCTTCACAAAACTTGGTCAGAAGCATCCTTACATGAATCTCTCTCAGTTTTGTTCCACTTGGCCCTTTTCATGGCCCAACAGAGCTTAAAATAGAAAACACTCGATGGATCATCACAAAACTTGGTCTGTAGTATCCTTCTAACTGGTCCTTGTCCCATGTAACTCTGAGAGGACAACTTGTGTATAAAAACTAGAAATGTGTCCATGGGACACAGATTCCCCCACTACATGACAAAGGACACAAATTTGTTCCTAGGTCAGGGGCCATAACTCCTACAATACTGAATGAATCTGGACGCGAAACCCCAGGTGCACAATCGCAAATGCTGACCAACATTCCTTTAAACTTTGGTGACTCTAGGTCAAATACTTTTGGAGCTATGCACGACACAACATTAAAATGACTAATTTTTAACTAAGTCAGGGGCCATAACTCCTACATGACTGAATGAATCCGGACGTGAAACCCCAGGTGCACAACTGCACATGCTGACCAACATTCCTGTAAACTTTGGTGACTCTAGGTCAAATACTTTTGGAGCTACGCACGACACAACATTAAAATTTTTAACTAAGTCAGGGGCCATAACTACTACACAACTGAACGAATCCGGACGCAAAACCCCAGGTGCACAACTGCACATGCTGACCATCATTCCTGTAAACTTTGGTGACTCTAGGTCAAATACTTTTGGAGCTACGCGCGACCCAACATTAAAATGACTAATTTTTAACTAAGTCAGGGGCCATAACTCCTACATGACTGAATGAATCCGGACATGAAACCCCAGGTGCACAACTACACATGCTGACCAACATTCCTGTAAAGTTTTGTGACTCTACATCAAATACTTTTGGAGCTACGCGCGACACAACATTCTTAGAAGGACGGACAGACGGGCAAATCTATATGCACCCCCCACAAAAAGTGGGGGCATAAAAATTTGAACCATTGCCTCTCAAGAGGCATCCAACAGGATCTGAATATTTGGTTTTGGTTTATGTCTGTGATTCTAGCAGGTATAGAAGTTTTGATTCCATACCTCGTATTTTTTTTACACTATAACCGAGACGGTGAAACCAAAATTTTTAGTCCTGTTTAATGCCATATCACCTGTACTGTGTGTGTTGTAAGACCCAAATCAGATTGCAAGGTTCTCTCTCTTATTCATTGAAATTGGCCCTTTTTAGGGACCTCCAGAGCAAAAAATAGAGGAAAAAACTTAAATGACTTCTTCCCTGGTATGATGAACCATTTGATAAATCATGATCAAACATGTCTGTAGTATTTTTATATTGGCATCTCTCAAAGGAACTTGGCGCAAACAGTTACTGTTACAAATTGTTTGTTGACCTCTAGGTCAAGGTCAAACTTGTAGATAAAGCATTTTAGGTAATTTTTTCATATCTGATCTGTAGCTATTTTTATGTGTGGATGTATACTTAAATAACTTGACATAAAAATTCACTTACAAGACAATGTGTCATGTGCAAAGGTCAAGGTCACAGGCACCCAAGTTAACTTTCTGAAATTACTTCCCTTTTATATGATATGGTACAATACATGTGTTTCTTTATCAGTTTTCCGACTAATTTGAAAATGAAATTACGTTTAAGATAAGATGACTGGTGTTGATAGATATAAATCAAAGCACTGGAAGTACTGGAGGATGGATTGTCTCTGAACAACACAGATTGTACACATTATGTGTAAATATCAGGGGAACCTTTTCTAGAGTACAAATGTACACAAAGTTTGACATTTAACCATATTTGCGAACTTTACTTTTGATATAGGAACGGACGGCTTGCCTTTTGCATTCAGTAATCATATTTCACCATCCTATGACCTATCACAGCAGTATCTTGAATGGTAATCGAGAAGTAGATTTTAACAAAACTGAACTGAAAATTCAAAGCTTGCTCAACAGGTGATATTAAGTTAAACTTATTTTTTGTGAAATCAATTCAGTATTTATTTACATGGTCGTAGGAGCGAGTTTAACTTTTGGGGGGGGGGGGGGGGGGGGGGGGGGGGGGCCAAACCTTTTCGAACGGGTGGGGTGGGGTTGGGTTGCGGCAAGGTATTCACGATGCATTATTTATGACAAAGCCTCAAAGCCTTTCTGTACAGGGGCCATAGGCCCCCTCAAGCCTCTATATTTTAGCAATCATTGAGTTATTCTGATGATACACATACGCCTAGGCACTGAACTGTCTTAATCAGTCATATTATGTATTGTTCTAATTAAGTGCGTCATTTTCTTTACATTCTGTTGAAGCCCTGGACATACAATCAATTAGCACTGCATTTGTCTGTGATATAAAGTTGTGGAAATATCATTTCACTTGAATGGACAATGAAAAAAACAACAACAAAAAACATAACGTTTACATGCGTAAAAAGGCTTAATAGTTACATAGATTTTGCAGATGCTCAAACTGGAACTGTAGTGATTGCGCTCAATGATATATTATTTTTATAAAATGTAATCAAACACTCACACTACGGAAAGAGACAAGTCAGAATACAAGGGAAATGCAAATCAGAAATCAGGTTGAAAAGGATTATATGATGCTAAGTAAATGTTATATTGGACTGCAATTTATATCTCTTTTCCAAAATATTGGGGGGGGGGGGGGGGGGGGGGGGCAAACTATAGTTGGGCCCCCCCTCTCCTAGCTTTGCGGGGGCCTGGCCCCCGCTGCCCCCCCTGCTCCTACGCCTATGATTTATTGTCTGTAAACAATATTTTAAAGCTATGTATATTGGATAGCTTTTGACTTTGGTGTATTAGGGGCGGGTGTTACACTATAATTTTTACATTTGCTTTTTTGTCACTTTTTATGCAGAGCAGGTATGTTTTTATCCAGTCTACATTTTTAGCTCACCTGAGCACAAAGTGCTCAAGGTGAGCTTTTGCGATCGCCCTGTGTCCGTCGTCGTCAACAATTTGACTGTTAACACTCTAGAGGTCACAATTTAGGCGCAATCTTAATGAAACTTGGTCAGAATGTTACCCTCAATAAAATCTTGGACGAGTTCGATATTGGGTCATCTGGGGTCAAAAACTAGGTCACCAGGTCAAATAAAAGGAAAAACTTGTTAACACTAGAGGTCACAATTTTGGTCCAGTCTTAATGAAACTTGGTCAGAATGTTACCCTCAATAAAATCTGGGAAGAGTTCGATATTGGGTCATCTGCTGGGGTCAAAAACTAGGTCACCAGGTCATATCAAAGGAAAAGCTTGTTAACACTCTAGAGGTCACATTTTTGACCCAATCTTAATGAAACTTGGTCAGAATGTTACCCTCAATTAAATCTTGAAAGAGTTTGATATTGGGTCATCTGGGGTCAAAAACTAAGTCACCAGGTCAAACCAAAGGAAAAGCTTGTTGACACTCTAGAGGCCACATTTATGACTGTATCTTCATGAAACTTAGTCAGAATGTTAATCTTGATGATCTTGAGGTCAAGTTCGAATCTGGGTCATGTCGGGTCAAAAACTAGGTCACTGGGTCAAATCAAAGGAAAAGCTAGTTAACACTCTAGAGGCCACATTTATGACCATATCTTAATGTAACTTGGTCAGAATGTTACTCTTGATGATCTTCAAGTCAATAGATCAGGTGAGCGATACATGGCCTTCATGGCCCTCTTGTTTATCCCAGATGATCAGGTTTCAACTTCTCCGAGTATTACAAACATTTTGACCAGTTTTCATGACGATCAAGAAATATGGCCTTTAAAAAGAGGGTTAAATGATTTATGATCTAACCTTATTACCTAGTATCAATCTTTATCTAGATTTCATAGTCCAATATTCCTATAACAAGTGACTGAGTATTGAAGTGGCAAAAGAGAAGTTCCCTACCAATGAAAAAACAATTTTACTTGACCTTCAATAGTGACCTTGATTTTTGACCAACAACCATGGGTCATGTGCACGACAAAAAAATCTTTCAATTAAAAGGAATGGGAGCAGAAAAAATTTTTTACTTGACCTTGACCTTTAACCGACAAGCATAGATCATGCGTTGACACGTCTCATCTGCTGATCCTAGGCCCAAGCGTTCTCAAGTTATCATACAGAAATGGTTTAACTGTTCCTTGTAATTTTGACCTTTGACCTCAAAATCAATAGGGGTCATCTGATGGTCATGATCAACCTCCCTATTTTGTTTTGTGATTCTAGGCCCAAGCGTTCTCAAGTTATCGTCCAGAAACGGTTTAACTGTTCCATGTCACTGTGACCTTGACCTTTGACCTACTGACCTCAAAATCAATAAGGGTCATCTGCTGGTCATGATCAACCTCCTTATCAAGTTTCGTGATCCTAGGCCAAAGCATTTTCATGTTATTGTCTGGAAACAGATTAACTGTTCTGGGTCACTGTGAGCTCGACCTTATAGGCCTACTGACCTCAAAATCAATAGGGGTCATCTGCTGGTCATGACCAACCTCCCTATCAAGCTTCATGATCCTAGGCCCAAGCGTTCTCAAGTTATCGTACGGAAACAGATTAACTGTACCGGGTTACTGTGAGCTTGATCTTAGGCCTACTGACCTCAAAATCAATAGGGGACATCTGCTGGTCATGACCAACCTCCCTATCAAGTTCCATGATCCTAGGTCTAAGCGTTCTTGAGTTATCATCAAGAAACCGTTTTCACTGTTCCGGGTCACTTAGACCTACTGACCTCAAAATCAATTAGGGGTCATCTGCTGCTCATGATCCATCAACTTTCATTATCTACGGACAGACCAATCGACCGCACATCTGCCGTCCTTCTTTGTAGGGGGCATAATAAAGCCCAAAAAGAGACGTTTATATCAAATGTTTGATTTACATACACATGAACATCAGAAAAAAGTAATTTAATCCTTATAGTTCCAAGTACCGGTAAACAGGTTTCTGCACTAAATTTTCATTTTTATTGGTGTTGCTCTCTACCAAATATTTCAACACTTTTTTTTTTATCAATTTTTGAATTAAAACAAAGATCATCAGATATGACATGATTTAAGGAAATGAGTGCTTACACTTGTTTCATTAAGGAACCATTTTCATGTCCAATTTTGAAGAGGGGAGATGCTGTTTTGCTCAGTGTTGGTCCTCACAGTCTGTAGTCAGTTTGTCTGGTTTCCAATCAATAACTATAGAACGCTTGGTCTCAAAAAGGTCAAACTTCATAGAAAGACTACCTGTGGTCTGTAGATCATCCCCAATTCCCTATTGTTTCGGGGGTCAGTAGGGCAAGGGTCAGTGTCGTAGTGACATTGAATTTGAACAGTTTCCACTCAATAACTGAAGAATGCTTTAGTCTACCTTAGTGGTACTTGATAGGAAGATTGCCTGTGAACAGTAGATGACCTTTCGAGGGCTCAGAGCGAAAGTAGGCGAAGTGCATATAGAAGCAGATAAGACTAGTTTCGCGCTGAGCCCTTGCCTTACTGTTTTTGATGGTCAGGTCAAAGGTCAAGGTCACAGTGTTCTTGAAACTGATTCCTCTCAATAACTGAGGAATGCTTTGGCCTACAGTTATCAAACTTCACAGGATGATTGCCAATGGTTGGTAGATGACCTATAGTTTTGGTTACTAGGCCAAGGTCACAGTGATCTGGAGACTGGCAAGGGTATCTGCTTAATAAACCCTTGGCTTACATTTGTGGAACTAAGTTAATAGGATGATTGTGGTTGGTAAATGATCCCTCTTGTTCCACAGATCAGTAGGTCAATTTATTTATTTATTTATTTATTTGGGTTTTACGGCGCACCAACACAGTATAGGTTACATGTATATGGCGCCAAACAGGACTACAACAGTAGGTAAAAGGTCAAGGTCGCAGTGACTCAAATTTGAGACTTTTTGAGTTTTTGGTCTGTAACTAATGGGATGATGGCCTATGGTCTGTAGATGAACCTCAATTAGGGGTCAGAAGGTCAAGGTAACAGCATCGGATGATTACTTGCAATATGGTTAGTAGTTCGGGTGAAAATGTGCTTCCTTGGTATAGACAAAAGAAGTCCAAAGTAATATTTACAGCCAAAGTGCCATAACTCCATTAAGTTAACACTGTTTTTGTTGTTTTTTTTGTTAACAGTAATTCAGTTATTAACAGCCACCAATTAGCCTAGCTGTACAGAATTTGTAAAAGTTCTAAGTAAATAACAATATCCCACATGATTCCACAACTCAAAATGCAGGTCATATATTTATAAACATTTTAAGACATAAACTTGCATATAAAAGTGGCAACATTATTATCAAATTTACTGCACTATGCATTTAATCTTTTGTTGTTTCAGAAGCTATATCCAATAAGTTTTACTAAATTTGTATGTAGAACCTTCCACGCCTTCAGTCAAGTCGAGTCTACATTTCAGACATAATGTTCAGGCATTAAAATTTATATAAAAACTACAGTATGACAATACAATCATATTTAATAACAACTTTCCATTTATAACATTTTCCCCTAAAATTCTAATAATTTCATTAACAATTAATCCCAGTATAGCCATTCTTATATGGAATTATCAATTTAAAAAGATGGATTACTATCACAAGATTGTCTTATTAAATGCATAATTTTTATGCATACAGTTTCAACAGGTTATTTTACCCAACTGTTTAAAATCAAACATTTATTATAATCAATAAAACCATGCCATCTAAAAGTCTATTCCACTCCTATTTCCTAGAACTCCTATTTTTCACATTTGCAGAATCGTAGAAATGTACCCCAATCTTCTTCTGTTTCATTTCTCTCTCCATCCTTCTCCTCTTCTTGCTGCTAAGCTTTGGTTCTGCAGGTTCTTCCTCTTCTAAATGACGTTTCTTCTTTCCTTTCTTGCTAGGTTTACTATTTTTACCTTGTGTTATCTGCTTTGGTAACTTCACTTGTTTACCATACACTGACTTATCACTAATGCCTGCTACTGACTGTGGTTCCATCTCTACACAAGTAACATCTGCTGTGTCCTTTACAGAAAATACAGTCAAAGAATGCTTTCCTTGCTCCATATAGCTCTCCATAGGTTTACCTTCACTGGTGTATGTATCTGAAGTACTTTCCTCTGTATCTACTGCAGCAGTGAACTTTCCAAGACTATCTGTTTCTTCAACATCAACAACTAATACCGGACTATTTTTTGCAGACTCCTTAACTTTAGATTTCTTTTTCTTCTGATTGATTTCTTTTTTCAGGTTACCTTTCTTTTCAATTTTACTTCCCTGAACTGATTTGTGTCCTTTCTTTTTATCACGTTTCTTTTTCTTCAATTCTTTTCTCAATTCTAAGTCACTTTTCAAATCTATTTTTATTTTTGCTTTTCCATTTTTGTCTGCTTTGTCTTCATCACTGTCTGAAATAACTATGGTATCATTTACACTATTATCTTCTGTTCCCTCTTCTTCATGACTTTCGTTCAAAGCATTTTCATTACTGTCTTCAGCATCACTTACATCCTCATCATCTTCATCTCCATCTGATTCTGCTTCAGAATCATCCTGACAATTTCCATAATCTAACTGTTTCACATCATCACCACTGAATTTTGGCTCAACCCTTATCTTCTTATAATCTTGATGAACCACTGGAACCTTTTTAGTTTTAACAGCTGCTTTATCTCCTGTTTCATCTTCCTTTACAACTTCTCCTTTTGCTTCACCTTCTGCAGTCTGGCTCTCTTCTTTCTCTTCATTTTCTGATCCAGGGGGTCTTACGAAGTATGGAATACTACCTCTCTGAAAATCATTAAGGATCATCTTAGCTGATGTGCTCAAATCTGGATCCCCTCCTTTCAACAATTTTCCAGACCTCTTTGCAAACTTGGTTAGGAAATCTTCATGATCTGTCCAGCTTGATATACCATATGTCTTGTAGATATATTCTTTCTTCACTCTTTTAAGCATAGCTTCTATATAATCTTCAGGTGTCTTGATATTTTCAACACGTACAACTCCCTTGAGGACACATTCTGTTGGTGTTGACCCTGTTGGATAAACTACACCTGGACAATCCACTAGGTATATTCGTTTCATCAATGTTATGTACTGCCACACCTTGGTCTCTCCAGCTATGGGGGCAACCTTGCAGACTTTCTTAGCTCTCAGAGTGTTAATGACTGAGCTTTTCCCAACATTCGGATACCCAACAAACCCTACAGTAATTTGTCTCTTATCCGTGTGAAGTTTGGAAAACTGTCGCAGTAAGTTGATCAACGCTCCTTTACCGAAGGGATTCATCATACTGGCATGGAATGCTAATGTTGGATGAGCTGCTGAGAGAATGGCAACCCATTTCTGTGTGACCCAAACTGGAACCAAATCCACCTTGTTTAGTACAAATATAATGTGCTTATGAGGCTTTTCTTTCTTCAGGAATTCTTCAACCTGGTAGCAGCGCGTACCTTGAGGATCTCTTGCATCCAGGACATTGATAAGAATGTCAGAAGAATCGATGACTTTGTGGAGTTCATTCCAGACTCTCTTGGACTGTCCAGCTTTAAATACCATCTCTTTACACTCATCTCTGAAGTCTGGCTCTTCTCTGGCTAGATCTCTGTCTTGTTCAGATTTATAGGTGTCACAAGCTTCTTTTGCCTGTTCAACCAATGCTTCCATATCGGTTACTTTCAGACTGGGGCGTTTCCTTGTTTTCTTCTTCCCAAATGTGGATTCAAATGATTCAGTATCTAAAACGTGCACTCGAGCCGTTTTTGCTGTTTCATTCAGTAATGAGATGGGTAGTTTGGTCTGACGCATGACAAATTTATAAGGATCTTTCTTAACCTTAGTCATCTCCTCCTGAAAGGTCTGAAGTGCATTCTGCGAGATGACCCTTGTGTTACCAAACCATTTCCTATTTGGTTCTACCCGTGCTACTGTTCCCGACTGCAGCCATGACTGGTATGGAGCTGGTGTCAAGATTTTCCCCTTCTTGTCCCTCTTTGCTTTGAAATTTTTGTACATTTTTAATCTCTTTACAGTAGCCTTGTCTCTCATGTTGGAATCTCCAGTTTTTGGCCTATCAGGGTTCATGCTGTGACCACCTTTATTGACCCCATCTGTAATCTTTTTCTTCCTAGCTGCTTTTGCCTTTGCCATCTTTAACCTGTAAGTAAAGCAGAAAATCTAAAAGAACGTAACATGCACCATGCACAACTAAAGTTGGTACTGATCACTTGTGTGAAGTTTCATTAAATTGTGTGCAAGGGTTCGGAAGATTAAGCGCGCACAAGATTGCATATGCAGACTGTATGTACATAGTATGTTAACAAGAAACAAAGTCCCATAACTCTGCAATTTTTGTTGTTGAAAGAACCTAACATGCCCCATGCACAACTACTGTAGTTACTGATCACTTGTGTGAAGTTTCATTAAATTGTGTCAAGGGGATGAGGAGAGATTGTGCGCATAAGTTTGTGTCTATGTATATAGTATAGTAACAAAAAACAAAGTCCTGTAACTCTGCAATTTGTTTTTCTGAAAGAACCTAACATGCCCCATGCACAACTACTGTTGTTACTGATCACTTGTGTGAAGTCTCATTAAATTGTGTAAAGGGGAGAGATGGTGACCCTGTGCACAAGATTGTGTCTAAGGACAGACAGACAGATGGACGAACAGACAGACAGACAGACAACCTGAAACCAGTATACCCCCCTTACAACTTTGTTGTTGGGTGGTACAGTAATAATAATAATAACGAATTTATTTTGAGAGTCTTAACATTTGGATGTGCCCAATCTTCCATGTGGGCCTCATGACATTTAACAATATTATAATACATTGTATTTACAAGTGTACATCATAAAATATTCTACTACATGAATGACAAATAAACATGCAATTATTTTAGGAAAACACAAATATTGAATTTACAAGAATTCAACATCCACCAGAAAACTTCCAGGACAGGTAGAGTTTCTTAAAGGAAATTGATGATTCTGAAGTTCGAATTTGAAGGGGAATTTCATTCCAAATTTTGGGTCCTGAATAAGATAAGGATTTCCTGAAGAATTCCAGATTAGATTTTGGAACATTTAAGAGTTTATTGTTAAAGGACCGTATGGACTTATTTTGAGAGTATGTAAACTTTGCGTTTCGATAATCAGGGCTCAACCCATTTAAAGATTTATACATCAAAATTGCTTTTTTGTAGTCAATTCGGTCATGGAATTTCATCCAGTTTAGCTCCTTGAATAGATCCTCTGATGGTGCATCGAATGGTTGATCCAGGATAATACATGCATCACATTGTATATAAATAAAATACGCAGTGGTTGGTTGTTTATTAACTTTTTAAAAAACTGGAACAAACTTTTTTACACTTTCCAAATGTAAAACTAGAAATTATATTGAAATCTAAAGAAATAGTCCACTTTTTAAATACTTTTTATATAAAGGGAGGTTGTTACAAAATTTCAGGAAAAGTAATAAAATATACCATCAAAGTACCAGTTTTCAAACCCCTAAGGAATTTGGGGAAATTACTTAATGAATTTTACAGGACATGATAAAATTGTTACCAAGTAAAGTGATGACTTGGACATTTAAATATAATGAATTAATTAATAAAGCAATACATCTTTAGAAATAAATGACAAATTTCAAACACATGCATTTTCAACATGCTAGCGACCAATTCAATAACCTGTTTTCAAACCACCTGCAAAAATGCATGTAATAATTGTTTAAATGATGTAACAGCCTTCTATGTTTCTGAACTTTTTAAGTAAACTAAAAGGCAGATTTTGATATTCATCACTTTTTATAGTTAATTGTCATTTTCAAAGCCAGATAAAATATGAACGACAGGAAAATTAAGAATAAAGTCTATAAACTATTATCTTTAAGTGGTACTTTCATTAGGCCAAGTATGCAAACATTTTTGTTTGTTTGTTTGTTTGTTTTGGGTTTAACGCCGTTTTTCAACAGTATTTCAGTCATGTAACGGCGGGCAGTTAACCTAACCAGTGTTCCTGGGTTCTGTACCAGTACAAACCTGTTCTCCGCAAGTAACTGCCAACTTCCCCACATGAATTATCAGAGGTGGAGGACTAATGATTTCAGACACAATGTCGTTTATCAAATAGTCACGGAGAACATACGCCCCGCCCGAGGATCGAACTCGCGACCCCGCGATCCGTAGACCAACGCTCTTACCTACTGAGCTAAGCGGGCGGGCTGCAAACATTTTAGAAACATATTTTCTCAATTAAAACAAAAGCAAAATGACATTACTATTTACAAGATTTAATTCGAATTGTTTAAGAATGGTAAGAGTCCACTAAACCGAAGTTTAGGTTTGGAAATCGATAAGGACGAACCAGTCCAATACCAATACCAACAAAACGATACAGTATTTTTAAAAATACCAATACCATGCTTTGTAGTACATCACATCAGCAATGATTTGGTAAGTATTAAATACACCTATTTATAATAAGTAGTTTATACAGGAAATTTTGCTGTGATATATAAACATTTTAAGTCTGTTAATGGAATGTTGTATTTTGAAAGAGTAAAAACATAAACACATTTTATAAACTAGAGTTTTACAAAACAAGAGCTCGTCGAACACGAAATGCCCCCCTTGATGCATTTAGTAATTGCACAAGGAACAGAAATTATATGCTCACTGTAAACAAAAGTTCTACTATTTTGGTTTAATCTGACCTTGACCTTTAACCTAACAAGCGATTACAAAGTGATCTTGGTGCCATCCACTGTGCCATTTTTTGAATGTTCAAAATTCCAAGACTAGCTCAAGGTCAAAATCAAGGTCAAATTTCATTTCGGTACAAAATAATGTGTATGTGGTCCAAATTTGAAAGCTGTGGCTTGAGAAATGTGAAAGAAGGTCACTAGATCAATATCAAGGTCAAAGTTCATTTCGGTAGACAGAAATATGCATGTGCTTCAAATCTGGAGGCTGTAGCTTGAGAAATGTGAAAGTAAGTAGTAGGTAAAAATCAATGTCAAATTTCAATTCAGAACACAAAAATATGCATGTGGTCCAAATCTGAAGTCTGTACAATCAGAAATGTGAAAGTAGGTCACTAGGTCAATCTCATGATCAAAGTTCATTTTGGTACACAAAACTATGCATGTGGTCAAAATTTGAAGCCTGTACCTTCAAAAATGTGAAAGTAGGTCACTAGGTCAATTTCAAGGTCAAAATTTTTTTTGGTACACAAAACTATGCATGTGGTCCAAATTCAAAGCCTGTAACTTCAAAAATCTGAAAGTAGGTCACTAGGTCGATGTCAAGGTCAAATTTTTTTTCAGTGCACAAAACTATGTATATGGTCCAAATTTGAAGGCTGTAGCTACAGAAATGTGAAAGTAGGTCACTAGGTCAAGGTCAAGGTCAACTCATGTCAAGGTTCATCTTGCCACTCAAAACCATACACGTGACCAAAACCATGTGACCCCCGGGGCGGGGCCATATTTGACCCTAGGGGGATAATTTGAACAATCTTAGTAGAAGTCCACTAGATGATGTCACATACAAAATATCAAAGCCCTAGGCCCTGTGGTTTTGGACAAGAGGTTTTTCAAAGTTTTTCCCTATATAAGTCTATATAAACCATGTGACCCCCGGGGCGGGGCCATATTAGACCCCAGGGCAATAATTTGAACCATCTTGGTAGAGGACCACTAGATGATGCTTCATACTAAATATCAAAGCCCTAGGCTCTGTGGTTTTAGATAAGAAGATCAGAAACCATTTAAACTGTTCCTGGCCAATGTGACCTTGACCTTTGTCCTAATGACCTCAAAATCAATAGGGGTCATCTGCTGATCATGACCAACCTAACTATCTATTTTCCTGACACTAGGCCCAAGCGTTCTCGAGTTACTGCCCAGAAACCATTTTATTGTTCCTGGTCAATGTGACCTTGACCTTTGACATACTGACCTCAAAATCAATAGGGGTCATCTGCTGGTCATGACCAACCTCCCTATTAACTTTTGTGACCCTAGGCCTATGCGTTCTTAAGTTATCATCCGGAAACCGTTTTACTATTCAGGGTCACTGTGACCTTGACCTTTGACATACAGACCTCAAAATCAATAGGGGTCATCTGCTGGTCATGAACAACCTCCCTATCAACTTTCATGATCCTAGGTCCAAGCGTTCTTGAGTTATCATCCGGAAACTGTTTTACTATTCAGGGTCACTGTGACCTTGACCTTTGACATACAGACCTCAAAATCAATAGGGGTCATCTGCTGGTGATGAGCAACCTCCCTATCAACTTTCATGATCCTAGGCCCAAGCGTTGTTGAGTAATCATCCGGAAACGGATTGGTCTACATTCCGACCGACAGACATCTGCAAAACAATATACCCCACTTCTTTGAAGGGGGGCATAATAAACAAGAGCACCGCCTTGCGGGTGCTGACGCTCATCTGATTTTTTTTAGTGTAATAGAAATATTGTCCTACCCATGATTTTCTAAGTCTAAAAAGGGCCATCATTCTTGCAAAAAGCAGGATAGAGTTATGTTTCTTGATGTACAGTGTCCACTTATGATGGTGAAAAACTGTTGCAAGTTTTAAAGCAATAGCTTTGATAGTTTATGAGAAAAGTTGACTTAAACATAATACTCAACCAAGAAAATGATTTTCTAAGTCCAAAAGGGGCAATAATTATTGCAAAAAGCAGGATGGAGTTATCTTGCTTGCTGTACAGGGTCAGCTTATGATGGTGAACAAGTGTTGCAAGTTTCAAAGCAATAGCTTTGATAGTTTAAGAGAAAAAGTTGACCTAAACATAAAACTTAACCAAGAAATCTGATACTTTCTAAGTCCAAAAGGGGCCATAAATCTTGCAAAAAGCAGGATGGAGTTATGTTTCTTGCTGTACAGGGTCAGCTTATGATGGTGAACAAGTGTTGCAAGTTTTAAAGCAATAGCTTTGATAGTTTAGGATTAAAGCTGACCTAAACATAAAACTTAACCAAGAAAACTGATTTTCTAAGTCCAAAAGGGGCAATAAATCTTGCAAAAAGCAAGATGGAGTTATGTTTCTTGATGTACAGGGTCAGCTTATGATGGTGAACAAGTATTCCAAGTTTCAAAGCAATAGCTTTGATAGTTTAGGAGAAAAGTTGACCTAAACATAAAACTTAACCAAGAAATCTGATATTTTCTAAGTACAAAAGGGGCCATAAATCTTGCAAAAAGCAAGATGGAGTTATGTTTCTTGCTATACAGGGTCAGCTTATGATGGTGAACAAGTATTCCAAGTTTCAAAGCAATAGCTTTGATAGTTTAGGAGAAAAGCTGACCTAAACATAAAACTTAACCAGGCAACGCCGACGCCGACAACCGCTCAAGTGATGACAATAACTCATCATTTTTTTTCAAAAAATCAGATGAGCTAAAAACTATGTCGAGTAGATACGTCGCTTATTATGCAATTTAAATCTAGGATTAGACTGACTGCAGCAATGTTTTTAAAGCTCAGCACTGACTAAAACTGTTATATCAGACACTTTTTAAAAGCTTTCAAAACAACACCTTTAACAAGACGGACTCATTGTCACTCTTGAAAAATCTTCGACCAGGTTGACTAGTAATGTTTTTTGAAGTGCAACACTTTTTCAACACATTTTAAATTGAACATTAACCTTCAAAACACTTGAAACAACCAACAATAACACATTTCTAATGGTATGCAAAAACCAATGACTTGTTTGCGTAGGTTACAGCTTAGTTTCGAAACTTTTTTATGTTAATAATTTCTTTATTACCGTAGATACCCATGTATAATGCGCAGTTTTTTGACCCCCGGGACCACCCCCGAATCGTGGGTGCGCATAATACACAGGTATAGACAATTTTCCAACTTCAAAACAAGTTTGTTACCGATGTTCGCCATTTTGGTAAAGGGAAACTACTCCCCGCGCTTACTGTCTACGCTAAAATCTAAGATTGCCGTTACGTTCCGTAAAAGATCGAATTGTTTATTTTTCTTTCAAACAAAATTAATTTCATATAAATTTAAAAGTGTTTTGACGAAAGAAATGTTTATAAATCACAAAAATTATGTTACTAATTAAAGATCGAGAATTATCTTTAACCGAGATCAAACTGTGAACAACATAATTGACACGAGGTGACACGTTGATTGCCGGTAATTACTGGCTTTATGATCGTGACAAAAAGACTATCACACCTCTTGTTATCAGTTTAAATTGAGAAGCTCATGTCATTTTGAAAGATACCATTCCGAAATATTGAATCAGCTGCTATTTATTTATTCAAAATAGTGAATTAAAAAAGGTAAAACAACAAATATAACAATAATTTACTGGTTTTATTTTCGAGAAAACAAAAATCGATAGTACCGTGAGACCGATGCTGCTCTCCGTTGTGGAGATAAAATTTATTACCGGTGTCGATCACTCTACTTTCGTTTTCCATCCACCTCAAAATTGACCAAATTTTTTTTTTTTTTTTTTTTTTTTTTTCCCAGGATTTTGGACTAAGATCGGGGGTGCGCATTATACACGGGTATCTACGGTAGTTTTGAATACGACAAAGAGCAAAGTGCGACATATATTTCGCAATTAAGTACTGGTTTACATAGTTTAAAATGATGGGAAAACAAGTTTTTCAAAGAATATTTAGCATACGAAACTAATGTCAGGTGAAAGGCTAGCACTCCATGTTAATTCAAGGAATTCAAGGAAGGTAACACAGAGCGGTGTCACAGTAAACAATGTCTATCGCGTTTTTAAGATATTAAATTTTGCTTATTTTCTGCTTTATTTTGCCGTGGATTTGGTTAGAATTTTGTTTTTATTTTTATGGAAATATCCAAATTGGAACCGGTTCTTTTTTAAATGGTATATACGGGTACTTTTTGAAGTGATTATTCGGTACTGTACCGATACCAGGTACCGATGTCCAACTCTACCAGAGTTATTAAGTTCTTTTCAGTCAAGTTGTTCGCAAATTTTACTATATACATATTATAAGCCAAATAATACATTTAAATTAAATTGTACAAATATATTTTTGATTATGTCACATAACTTGTACATGACTTTGAAGAGGAGACAGTAAGATATCAGTGATTTTTTTCAGTTTTGGGGGAAGGGGGTCGGTGCCCTTTGGAGGGGGAAAAATACGACGTAAAACTAAGAAAAGGGGAATTTTCATTTGTGTTGAAATAAACTATAGTTTCAAGTTTATTGATAAATTCAGGGCCCATAAGAGCATGTGACATGACATATAACACAATATAGCATATCAATACCAGATAACCAAATAAATTTTTCAAATGTGGAGGATAAGACATCAATAAGACTACCAAAATTTACAACAGACATTAGGTCCCTTCTTAAACAAGTCGGTGAGTGGCTGTTTTTTTATTTCTCATTTTCTGTCAAATTCTGACATTTGCAGTCACTGTTACATTTGACCTGTCACAATAAAAACAAACTGTAAAAAACAATGTATGCGTTGGACTAGTCCCTTCCCAAAGCATAAAATCAAATCCTGACTGACTAGAATATGGAAAACTCAACACTACCCGGCGAAACAAATAGAATGCAAATCATTTACAGACTAACATTCAACAGCGTTGTTGTGCAGAATTATAAAGCGCTTCAATGATTCTGATTTATCAAGGGAAGTTACTCCAACCGGTGTCGATGTAAACAAAACGCGAGATACCGCGGTGAACTGTTTTCTATATGAAAATAAATAAAATAAACTAGTGAATTATGATTTAATTGATGGGCATTTTTCTTTATTTTCGGAGGGGAATTTTAGGCATCGGAAAGGGGAAATAAACATACTATTTTGAGGGGGGAATGGGGCCGAATTTCGCCGAATATTTTGGTGAAAAAAAACGCTGGATATTGCTTTACATAAAGCAGAAATTATATGCCACGGAATTATGTGAAGCATGTGAAAAGTAATAGTAAAAACCACCATTTTTGCACATCCCGTTGAATTTTATTAAATAGCATAATATATATTTGTTTTTCATGCATTTTTAATTTTGACAACTGTAGCAGGTACCTTATATACCAAGTACCTGCAAGTGCCAGTGACAATATCTTTGTGACCTGAAGGTAAAATAAACAGAGTATAAGTTTAGGGTTTGAAAACAGGTGGGGTTTGAAAATAGGTACGTTGACGATACATTTCCAGTAGGGATCTAGAGAATGTCTCTCAATCCAGAAGTCTCCACCCTATTAACTAAGGCAGTGGCTAGGATTACGGTACCATAATCCTAGCCTCCGATTCTAGGATTATGGAAGTTCCGTATTCCTAGACAACCCTATAAGGATAGGCTAGGATTACGTAAGTATTTAAGAGGCATCAAATATATGTTAGGACATGTGTAAATGATGTTGTTAACTTACTTATTTCACTTAAAATAGCTATTTTTCATGCCTGTCGTATTATTTCGTGTTATCGATCCGTCATTTTGGGTTAGTATAATCTTTAACGATATATTAATGGTGGCGCACGAAAATATCGTGGTGTGGCCCGGATGTACAGTAGTTGGACAATTATTAAACATTGAAAGAATTATTACTATTTTCATTAAGAAGATTTTAACTTCTCTCATTCAAAATCATTCGTCAACAGCGCATATATAATTGTCCACCTATAACTGAACGCTCATGTATAATATCAAGTAGAATGACAACAATATTTCCACGCACCGCCATTAATAAATAATAACTGCAGGCATGAAAAATCGCTATTTTAAGTGAAATAAGTAATTTTATCCTCAATGGGTTGTCTAGGAATACGGAACTTCAGTAATCCTAGAATCAGAGGCTAGGATTACCTATCTATCTATTTATACTGCCACGCCCTCATTCTGAGTATTACATGCAGGTGCGCGTCTGTGTGAGAGATTTAAAAGAAGAAATGTACAGGAGGGTAAAAATAATACTAATGTATTTGTGAAGTGTTGAAAATCAAGATGATTTAAAAGAGGAGTATAAACAGTTAAGAGATGGAAAAAAGAGCATTTTTTCACATTAGATTGTGTGAGAACATTTGGTCACTCCCTGTCTGAATTGTTCCAGGGTAGGGACCTGCACAACCTTGGTTGGAAGAGAGTTCCATAGAACTATAGTAGCTGGGAAGAAAGAGAATTTGTAATAATTTCAGGGTGAAATGATCTGCTTGTAAGACATGGAGTGCATATGTCTAGTGACGCAGGTAGGGGGTATAACATAAGGGGGCATTGGCGCTGCAACTTGGCATGGTACTGTAATCCTAGCCACTGCCATTAACTAATTTAAATAAGCAATGGCTTTTCAAATCAATGTGCATAAATCCCTATAAATTCCATTGCAGTAAGCTGTGTCACAATTTGAACTGTGCCTTGTCAAAAGTAGCAACAACCATACTACCAGTACCTAAAAAGGGTGGTTGCTGCTATCAGAAGTCTGTCCGAATTTGGAGCTCGTTCCGAAAAAGTTGCTACATTGCTAAGGCGTGTATCAATGTTTATCAAAGATGTTTAACACAAACTCATAATAGAAAAGTGAAATTATAATGAAAGTTTTCTGTTTACCTGAATTAGACCGATATATTTGTTGAAGTTCTTCAGAAAATACGACTTTTTTCACATAGGATATTGCACGTGAAGTTTGGCCGACCGCAACTTCTCGGACGGAGTTGGCTTGAATAAATGCCATTTTCCCGTGATTTTCCGGACGAAAATGGAAGTGCGAAATGGCAGAAATGTCAGACTATTGCTCTGTTTTATCCGCACTAAAAAAACGTTTATTCATTTTCAGACCAAGCTCTTAAGTTCTTAAGAAAGAATAATTCACATGGAAAACAAAGTTTGAATCAGAAACGTTTCTATAGTTTAATTCTTCAGTTGTCTTCATCCGAAAGGCTTGGTGGGCTCGATTTTGTACCTGTTACACAGATTTCGCCCGATTCGTTTACGTTTCAGTCAGGCTAGACAGCCCGTTTTTATATAAATCGAGCCCACCTACTGTTCAAATTCTTTAAGATGGAGAGCTATTCAAATGTTGATTTATGCAAATATATAATTATCATTATCTAAATGCCATGCATTGCTAATGCAATACTTTGTAGACCTAGAGTTTCATATTCCTGAATTGTGAGAGTTCATATATCTATCTCTAATTGCAGCCTCACGCTCCTCGCGAGTATCATAGCTATGACACACGTGGATCGTTAGCGAGAATTAAAACGGTCTCACTAAAGAGTGACAAGATGAAATAACTCGCCAAGAAGTGAGGAGAAGCATCAAGAAGGATTATTTTTCTGAGAGTGGCTAGAGGTATTTTATTTTCTGATTAAAAGTACAGAACTGAAAGCAGTTCCTTCAGTGACGATGATAACCGGAAAGAAGACACGGTCCTTAAAATATTTAAAATATAAGGAGTATACCTGCCATTCATAAGTAACTGAGCTTTGACGCTGCTTTCTTAAAGGAATCAAGTTCAGGTAGGGACGTAACCTATTCCAAAAGACTGTTGTGTGGAGAAAATCAGTACCAGAAATAATTTGAAATGACCTGGACTTGAAGGAGACAAAATGGATGCATATGTTGCATTTGCATATGTGTTCAACCTTGTCAGAGCTTTTCAGTTTTCAGAGATGGAGATAGCTACATGATGATGGTTTCATCTTGTATGACATAACAAGTTAAAAGCCCAAATGTCTGTCAAAGGCACGCCAGTCGAGGGTGTTTTGCAACAGTTACTGTGTTAAACTAGTGTAATGGCTAAAGACATTTTGACCCATCTGTTTGTATGCCGCCAGACTAGCTTGTGTATGTTGACCTGCTTATGTGGTGACCTTGCAAGTGAGGTGTATGCTAGTTGAGGGCGGAAGAATGTTTTGTGAGCTTTTCATGCAATGTTTTGATGTTGCGTTTGAGGAAACCTAGTTGTCTGTTTGCATTTGTTGTGATTCTTGGTTTATGCTTATTCTAGTTTAGTAAAATCTATAGTAAGATCCTTTGGAAATAAAATCTGTAAAAAGATCATTTGGAAGCTTAGAATGCAACCAAGCAAGATAGTAGCAGACTCGGTTTGATTGAGTCTGCTCATGCGTGGTAATGGAAAGTTCTGAATGGACTCCATGATCCCAAAGGACCAGAAATTTAACCGCACTGAATCAAAGTACAATGAGACTTTCTATGGCCACCACACGGCACTTAGATACTGCTGTTGTGATGATTTATAAAATCAGATAAAGATAAAAAGACAGGTCATTACTGATGTTGACTCAAAGTTATTTTGCATCTTTGACCGGGACTAATGTTTGATTATGAAGCCTGTTTGGAAATTCATTTGGCTTTCTATTGTCAGTGATACGAAGGACCTGGCATTTACTTGGACTAAATTACATGACCTATAAAATTTCCCATTTTTTCTAACCTAATGAAAACATTTTGAAACCTTCAGTATATTAAGCGGGAAGTTACAGTAAGGTTGATGGCTGTGTCATCTGCACATTGGCCATCTGGAATGTGACCGTGTCAGGGAGGTAATTCACATACTGAATGTGACAAGGACTTAATCAGATGCGACGCAAACATCGGGTTAACAATTAATCCTACAATTTATTTCAAGACTTAAGTTTTCATTCTGTCATAAAGACAAAATTTGTAAAGCCTGACTAAAAGGAACTTGCATTATATCACATGGAATATTGTTCCGAAGCTCGACAATCTGCGCTAATGGGTACCAACACAAATTGCCTTCGAATTATGCCAGTAAATTATAAGGAAAACAAATCAATAAAATATATGAGAAGATCCTTCGGAAGCATAGAACGCAAACAAGTGTAGTAACAGCAAATTAGATTTAACTGAGTCTATTTACGAGAGGTAATGAAAATGCTTGCCAGTCCACGCCCAACTTCAACCACCAGCAGGCAGTTTCGATTTACAGATCATGGGAGCTGGGTTTCGGGGATTAACGCCGCAGCCCGAATGTCTTACCTGTAACGTAATTAAACGTATTAACGCCGGATGTACCTATCACGCCTCCGTAGAATCAACATTTATTACATCAAAGCAATTTTGAAAATATGGCTGAAATGTCTAGGTCAGCAACTCTCAAATATAGAAACATTTGACACCTGAGGCATATACTGACACTTTTAGACAACATCAAATAGGGCCTTAAGAACGATTTGATGAAGTTTGAAAAACCTCCATATACCGTTGCTCTGCTACGGACCTATGTGGGAAAAAGAAGAAGATGAAGAAGCTCATGCGCATACATTTAGACATGGTGACCCCTGCGCATGAACCCTGAATGCAGACTGCAAAACAAATGTGACTTTCGTTTTCAAGTTTATTTTGTGTACTTTCATTTTCAAAACTTCCGGTTAAAGCTGAAAGTTCTACTTTGTCTATGTAATGTGTCCTACTGATATGTTGGCCAGCTGTAGTCAAAGGGCCGTAGATACGTACCTCTGGGTAATATGTTAAAATAAGATTTTGGAAGCATTTAATGCAACTAAGCAAAATAGACAGACACAATACTTCATTCTGAGCAGGCGATGTTATAAGCTATAAAACGGCTGCCTTTGAAGTAAAAAAAGGACAGTAATTCACTCAAAATCGACCTAGAGAGCTTTGTATTGGCTCCGTTGCAGTAACGTAAATACATCTATACATCATAGTGGAATTATATCCATAAGTTAATTAACTGTCATATGGAATTAAAATTGTTTAAAAAAATAATTGTGATATTAACAGACAATAAATTCATATCTACTTGAGTAATGTTTTTTTCCGAACGATTTCGAATTGATTCATGCACTTTTGTGAAGCGCCAAACTATACAGAATATTTGGAGCAGCCAGAACGTAACATTTTCAATAAATGCTAATGTTTACATGTAACACGGCTGCTAGACAAAATATTTATACATACATCTGAATATAAGAAACAAAATTACACTAGATCTTTAACAAGTAAGATTAATTTCATCACACCTAAGGATCATTTGTTTGCTTGTAAGTTTACAGTCGCCGCCAATAAATAACACTGGCAATGTTAGTAATCTTAGTACGAGGACAGTGAGAGATACAGAAAACGTTCCAACCCAGACGCTTCCCTGGTGTTCTTAAACGTGCTATGTGTAAAACACCCGTACACGGTTTTTTTAACCCAATGTTAGTAACTGTTAGTTTGAGGAGCGGGGATTCGAACTCACGGCCTCTGGTTTTCGTAGTCAGACAGCATTACCCCCGGGTCAATCCGTCCGCTCTTAAGGATTTGCTATTTATAGCAGAACACGGCAAGTGCATTACAGGCAGTCGAGAACTCTTCGCTAATGAATGTGTGACTGTCGATGTTTGTTCATTCTATACATATACTTTCTATCTATCAGAGCGCTACTGTGATGTACACATCTGGAATCCGGGGGTACGCCTATAGGGGGTATGCCTATAGTGCGCAATGGAGATAAAGTGCGCAATGGAATCCATTTTCTTTAGGAATGATTATTTATTTAAAGGAAATGACATTGGAATGGTAATTAAATAATAATAATGATGAGAAAGGAAACACAAACATCAAATATCTTTTACATTTTATTTCTTATATATTTATGTTAAGTTTAAACGTATTTGAATGATATATATGATGTTAAAAATATAGAAACACGTGCATTTAATACATTTGAAAGTTATCATTTACAACATGCTAAAAATCATAAATGCAGTTTAATTTCAAATTTCACTTAAACAGAAATAACATATTTAAAAGAAACAATGTGAAAACATAGCAAAAACATGTATATTTCAATACATTTTTATACATATATGTGTAGGTGTTGGCACGCGGCTCTATGTCTTTTTTAACATTATAACAAATTATAAAAGAGCTTTTCTATATCAAATTTTCCTGAAACACAAACAAAGTTACAAAACAACAAACAACTGTTCAAATTAAAATATATAAGTTATGTTAAAACAATATATATACAAGCATTTGACTCTAGATAGATTCGAATCCATGATTTAAACATGCTGGAAAAAATATAGTTTTATTTCTCCAAACAATGTTCCAGAAGCTCCAAAAATGATATAAATTATATGTTAAAAACATACAAGCACGTGAATTTATAAAATAAAAATAAATTTGCAAGAATCAGTGGCACATATCGCATTTCCAGACGCGAGCTGAGATAATTAAATAAATGTGACTGATAAGTGTCACTCAGTGTCAACAGGATTGATGCAACCAATTAAAAGAGTGTGAAGTACTTACCAGAGGCGTGATTTTATCAGTTGGCATAGGTGTGATAATACTGATAATCCAATTATACACCTTAATAAGTCGGCAGCTTATTTTAGATAGGGCAATAAAAGGGTTATTAAAATTTGTATTATTATAATTATGATGTGGCTATCATTTTATTGCAATAGCATTTACCGATTGTAAATAAAGTGAAACGACTTTAAACAATAGCTGGGAGTATCTTTCTAAATATTTATCCAATTATCGCTCCTAATAAAAATGTGTCCATTGCGCACTTTACCTCCATTGCGCACCATCTTATATAGGACAATAAAAGGGTTATTAAAATTCGTTATAATAATGATGTAGCTATCATTTTATTGCAATACAATTTACCGAGAGTAAATAAAGTAAAACGATTTTAAACAATAGCTATATAGCTGGCAGTATCTTTATAATAATTTATCCAATTATCGCTCCCCCCAAAAAATGAGTTCATTGCGCACTTCACCTCCATTGCGCGCAATTTGACTTAGCACAAATATATGCTGCTTGTGTGCCATTTTCATTTCTTAGCATTTTAACGACATTTCCATTAACTATAGCCAACAAGTTTACCCAATAATCGACCCTAAATACCGGGAATCCGGTACGTATCGGCTATCGGCGTTTATCATATTTACTCGGATTAGTTTTGGTTTCTTCCACAGATGTAAACAAAAAGAAATGCAGCGGTTGTATTTAAATTATGTTATAAATTAAACAACATTAACAGTTTATATTGAAACTATTTCCACAGACAAATAATTTAACGATGGAAAGTAAGCGTTCATATATGCGCAACAGGTAATAATGAGACAATATTCTTCTGAATGTCATTTTTACCAGAGTTGACATGTTCAAGCTTGCTACTGGCGTACCACTGCTAGCATAAATGTTGCAAATCATGATCTAAATGGCAAATCCAAACAAAGGTAACGGGTTGGTGAAATTTTGACACACATGACAGGCAACATGCCTGCTCTTTTTCTTTCAGTAGCATGGCTCTATATGTTTTACATGTGCAGTTACATTAGTCTAAATAATGAGACCTCGGGTAGACCGATTTTACATTGTGATATTTCACATTGTCTACTTAGAGGGGGATATCGACCAGTCAAAAAAATATAAGGATATTCAACTCTCGAGTACAATTATTTAGACTACAGTTACATGTACCTTTTTATGCATTGTTCAAAGCATACCAGCAACATCTTATCCTAAACAACTGACTGTCAGAAATCATAAGTAACCAACAACTGATGTGGTCAGTCATCTGAAACACCAATAATCGAAAACAGGGTCGAAACAAAAATGGCGTCAGAATAAGCGTGCGTAAAATTACGGGTACAATGATCTACCTTACATAGCTTCTGGTATTAAACCTCTTTCATACATGTGATAAGCTGAGAATCCCAAAACTGGAGGTTTGCCATTTTTCAGCTGGAGTTGGGGTCTCAAAACTGGAGGTTTTTCATCGACATAAATTAAGCGCGCGGACACATAACTTAGACAAAATCCAACATTTTTGGCCATACATTAACGTATATAAGTCTGCAACAGAAGAAATAATCCTCATAACTCTTGATTTGAATTTTGACAGAGTTATGCCACTTTTTAACTTACACTTTTTTGTTAAAGTTTTATATAACGTCTAATATCTCTGTTACATTCAAAGCTATTGACTATTGTGCCCCTTTTACTGGCAAAGCTTTAATTCAGAGTCAATCACTGAGAAAAGTCGAGCATGCTGTTTAACATAAGCTCCCTCTTGTTCTAACTTTAAATTTTCTTAACAGATTAAATTTGTATAAACAAAGTCTCAATTTAGGTCTGAAATGGTGGTGAACATGCATTAATATTATTTTACTCGAGGACTGAAAAAAATGAAGCTCTAAATTGGTCTGAACACAACTCATAAATTATGTAAATTCCTTACCCCCACCCACTTTCGTATAAAAATAACTAGGATTTTGACATGAAAAATAGAAAACAGAAATGCATCAACATGTATTTACCCTTACCAAAATAATGTAGATTGATGTTATCAAATAAATGAGTGTGTGTTTTCATCCAGTTTCAATGAAATAAGTCCAGTTTTAGTAGCAAATTAATTTGGTAAACATTGGAAGAAAATGGCGAAACTGCATAAGGGGAAAGGGGAAATAACACTCCTGTTCTAAAAATAGTAATGGGATGGTTTTCCCAACAATTATTTATGTGATTTTATTTACTGGACAAAACTTTTCTTTGAATAATCAAAATTCATTTCAGTTGGGATTATTTCTTATGACTGGGAGTTTTTTTATTCCAAACTGATAAAAATTGGTGCCTAATTGGCATTGGAATGGACCGATATTTGGCCCCGTGAGACAGGTGGAAAAGGCCCTGCTTGTCTAATCCCTTATCAAAACAAACAATTAACTATTCACCTGTGAAAAACAACTCTTTCCTCCAGCTATATATGTGTCAAACATGTATAATACACAAACAGTTGCATATGCGCATGTACATAGCTGACATTAGTCCTGACATACCTTTTCACATTAGCTGATCAGAATTTCTATTAAAACTCTTTAAAAAATGCAAAATAAAAAAACCCTACCATCTTACCAGTACACCACAGAGGAAATTGTACATATCAACCATTAAATATAAAGCTTTATGATTAAGCAGTTTACCTCCGGTTTCCCGTTACAAATGCTTTTCAATTTTGAATGCCAAAAAAAATAAAACAACTCCATAACATATGATCTGTAAATAACTAAGTTTCAAAGCCTTCTTAAGAAATGTAGCAATAATTTCTGATATCTAAAAATTTTCTCTCTTTTTTCTTTTTTTTCTTGTCATATCTGGAAGTCAGTGCCTTTTACAGATATAGTTTAATGGGTAAAACTGTAGATAACCATTAGCAACCCTCATATTTGCAAGCTAATGGATTCACTTAATATGCACTGTTTAACCTTTCAAAATGAACCAATAAGTGAGTTATAACTGTTAAACTTTTGAATATCTCTGGTTGCCGATAGGATGTTAAACTATATCATAGTTACGAAAAAATTCACACATGCAGGATTCACAATTAATCATTAAATCTTCATTATGCATAGTAAATATTGTCAAACTCTGCAGTTTAGGTGTAGTAATTTAACCTGTTCACAACCATTTCTCAATGATATACTGTAAGAATTTGATGATTATAAATTGAAGTTGGTGATATATTGACATCAGTTTTTCATACTTGTGTGCTTTTCTTAACTCTGGATTAGAAAAATAAGAAAACTAAGTAACCAATGTACACCTAAAGAATGGCTCAAGGTTTGTAATCTTCTAATTCTTGGAATGCAGTAATATATGATATTGGCATTTTATTTATTTTCAGAAATCCGTTTGCAGTTGATCCATTACCAAAAGCGTATTACCATCCATCTCCAGAAAGGCGTCTTAACAAGGCAGAGAAATCTGTGAGTTAATATTTTATCACCTTGTATTTGCATACTGAACATTGATTCTTGTGTACGGTTTATGATACTGAAGATTGCAGTTGGTAAGAATGGGGGACATATAGAGTTTGTACAGTCCATCATCATACTTTCTTGTGTACTCAACTCCTCCTACATCCAATTGAAATGAAACTCTGTATGCATCATCAACATACAGTGGACATGTGCATATTATCAGGACTTTCATAGCTGATGAGGACATTCATGGTCAGTGATTTGTTCGAGGGTTACGGCCCTATTGTGGACTTTATTTATTATTGTATCAAGCATTTTCAGCGGGCATGTGTCATACAATGTTGACATCGTTCTTGTCTTGTCTTCAGCTTTCCATTAAACCAAGCAGCAGCTCAGAAGATACAGGGGCAGACAATGAAGAAAGTAGGAAGATCAGTCCTGTGGATGAGATGTTTCTGAGAGGCACAAACATGTATCAGACAAGACCAAGCAAACCCCCTGGTGATACAGAAGATGATGTCAACTTTGATGAGTCATGGCCCTGTAGTGAAAGGCCGTCATCTGTAAGGTAGGTACTTCAGTTTTTATTGTATATTTTGATGTGATCTGAGAGTTTTACAAGTTAACAATAAAATTATAGAATGTTTACATGACTAAAATACATACACGTCTTGTCTTTGTTGCATTTTTAGAAGTGAAAGTGATAGATCACTGCATAGTGCAATACATTAAACTAACAGTTGGAACTTTCACTTTTTATAAGTCCATGAAATTGGACACACTGTGGTATCAGCCGAAATAATTCAATAGTTTGCTGCGATGGGTGCACAGTAAATTGTGACAGTTTGGCACACTAATTTGAAAATGAAACCACTAATATACATGAGCTACCTTTTGATAATTTACCTGATCCGTACTCAAATGCAGGTAGGTTATGTGTTACATACTGTGAAGTCATTATTATTGATGTTGGACTAATTTTTACAGATTTACTAAATTCAGTGTTTATTAAAGAAATCAAATCTGAGATAACAAATAGAATCCTTATTTCATTGTTTAGCTTGACTATATGAAGTATAAGGAGAGCAGTCCTACTCGACCCGGCGTCAGCGTCTTTCCGTGTCCCCAGCTTGGTTAAGTTTTTTTACACTTTCTCTTTTTATACGCCCGTTTGAAAAACGGGACGTATTATGGGAACGCCCCTGGCGGGTGGATGGGCGGGTGGGCGGGCGGGCGGCGTCCACAGACCTTGTCCGGGGCATATCTTTTACATGCATGGAGGGATTTTGATGAAACTTGGCACAGTTGTTCACCATCATGAGACGGAGTGTCATGCGCAAGAACCAGGTCCCTAGGTCTAAGGTCAAGGTCACACTTAGAGGTTAAAGGTCAAATTCAAGAATGACTGTCCGGAGCATATCTTCTACGTGCATGGAGGGATTTTGATGAAACTTGGCACAGTTGTTCACCATCATGAGACAGAGTGTCATGCGCAAGAACCAGGTCCCTGAGTCTAAGGTCAAGGTCACACTTAGAGGTCAAAGGATACAGGAATGAAAACTTTGTCCGGAGAATTTCTTCTTCATGCATAGAGGGATTTTGATATAACTTGTCACAAATGTTCACCACCATGAGGCGGAGTGTCATGCGCAAGAACCAGGTCCCTAGGTCTAAGGTCAAGGTCACACTTAGAGGTCAAAGGATACAAGAATGAAAACTTTGTCCGGAGCATTCTTTCTTCATGCATAGAGGGATTTTGATGTAACTTGTCACAAATGTTCACCATCATGAGGCGGAGTGTCATGCGCAAGAACCAGGTCCCTAGGTCTAAGGTCAAGGTCACACTTAGAGGTCAAAGGATACAAGAATGAAAACCTTGTCCGAAGCCTTTCTTCTTCATGCATAGAGGGATTTTGATATAACTTGGCACAAATGTTCACCACCATGAGACAAAGTGTCAAGTGCAAGAACCAGGTCCCTAGGTCTAAGGTCAAGGTCACACTTAGAGGCCAAAAGTCAGATACAAGAATGACTTTGTCCGAAGCATTTCTTCTTCATGCATGGAGGGATTTTGATGTAACTTGGCACAATTATACACCATCATGAGAGGAAGTGTCATGCGCAGTTCCTTTCTTTAGAATTACTTCCCTTTGTTGTTACTATAAATAGCTTATATTGTAACTTTTTCATTACTAGTCGTAGTGAAAAATTGAGACCACTTTTCTGTAGTACAACATGCATGCTACATCCAATTTTGAAGTGTATTTTGACCAATCTCTACCTGGTAAAGATTTTTGTGTGGACTTAAAATTTTTTGGGGGGATTTTTTTTTTTTGTTTTGTTTTTTTTTTTAAGATTAACTGCCCGTAGTTGTTACTATAAATAACTTATGTTGTAACTTTTTTTAAAATTGACCATAGGGAAAAACCAAGACTACTTTTCTGTGGTACAACATAGATGTAACTTTTAAATTTTAGGTGTATTTTAAGGTCTCTCTACCTGGTAAGGAATTTTTTTTTGGACTTGGGAAAACAAAAGACTTACAATGATTACTAAACAACCACAAAATTAAAATTCATTTGCAATACAGCAGCTAGAGTAAAGAAATTTGCTGTGACGGGCGTATATTGTGACATTCTGGCACTCTTGTTTCATCATATCTCTGTAATTACTTGATGGATTTGATTCAAACTTGAAACAGTTATTCCTCATCATCACCCACATCATCTGACACAAGGGCCATAACTCTTGCACCAGTATTTCATGATTTATCCCCCCTTTTCACTTAGATTTTCAGGTTAAAGTTTTGATGCACTTTCACTCTATCTCCGTTATTACTGAATGGATATGACTCAAACTTAAAATAATTGTTCAATATCATCACCCACATCATATGACACAAGGTGCATAACTCTTGCGCCAATATTTCATGATTTATCTGCCCTTTTCACTTAGAATTTCAGGTTAAAGTTTTGTTGAACTTTCACTCTATCTCTGTTTTTACTGAATGGATTTGATTCAGACTTAAAATAATTGTTCAACATCATCACCCACATCATATGACACAAGGTGCATAACTCTGGCACAAATTTTTCATGAATTATTCTCCCTTTTTACTTAGAATTTCAGGTTAAAGTTTTGTGGGCTTTTACTCTATCTCTGTTACTACTGAATGAATTTGATTCATACTTGAAGTAGTTGTTCAACATCATCACCCATATCATATAACACAAGGTGCATAACTCTGACACCAATGTTTCATGAATTATGCCCCCCCTTTACTTAGAATTTAAGGTTAATTTTGATGCGTTTTCGCTATATCTCAGTTATTACTAAATGCATTAGATTCAAACTTGAAGTAGTTGTTCCACATCATCACCCTCATCATATGACACAAGGTGCATAACTCCTGCACCAATATTTAATGAATTATGCCCCTTTTTGCTTAGGATATACTTATATAGTGTTTTGATACATTTTATCTTTACCTCTCTTATTACTTTAAGTTGATATTTTTGACATAGACTCAAGCTATTGTGCAATATCTTCATCCACCATTGGAGTCATTAAACTCTCCAGTGACAGCTCCAGTTTCCTCAGATGTGCCCAGTTTCACTATCCAGCATCGAAATAGTCGAGCGCGCTGTTTCCTGTAACAGCTCTTGTTTGATTTGTGAAATCAACAAATTCATATCCTAACAAAATAGCTGTTGGTGCCAAATTTTATGCCAAATGAATTAATGGATTGATTTTTATTGAACACTGAAATAAATTTATTTTCAGCCTAAATGAGTTTGAGGAGGACAGCTCAGATCATTTGAATAAATATCTATCACGGATTGACAGTTTAATAGGATTAAAGCCAAATTCAGACTCTCTGGACGAAGCCGACTTGCTTGAAAGGAGAAGGATGCCTGGATCATCAGCACGGGGTACTGGAGTTACTGCATCTAGAGATACTGGTAGGTTCTTTCTGTACGAAAACTTTTCCAGAAATAAAACAACCAGGCTAGGGGTATGGTATCAAAAGGCTCAAGTTACATTCCCCTGACATTTTGTACAAAATAAATGGCAGTGATTGGTTTGAGAGATGTGATTTACCTCCTGTTTAGTTGCTGGTAATTAAATGGTGTATTCTGGGGTAAAAATAAATGTCTAGTATAAAACCTGAAGGAAAGTGAGATATGTGAAATTTGTAACTCGGACAACAAAATTCCCATGGCAAGTGTATTACAAACAGTGATAGTGTAATTTTACTTATTCTTTGCGTCAAACAACTTCTAACATATTAAAGTCTACTTTTAAGATTTATAACGTTGTAGTATTTTTATTCAATAGTACATTTTTCAAATGGAGACAAGTTCTTTTCAAATTTGTTTATCTGTCTCGCTTTCATGTCTTTATAGGTAAGCCATTAAAGAGTAGAATTCCTGTAAAAGATACCAGGCAAGGTGGTAGGAAGTTGAAAGCACATGATTTAGAACCAGAAGATGAAGCTGAAACTGATGGATCTGTGTTACAGAGGTATTGATATTTCTCTGAAATTACTTGGTCAAATTCTTTCAAACTTCATGCATCTCTTTGGCATCATAATATGATCTCACAGGAAAAGTTGCAGAACTCTAGCTTTTATTTTGTTCAAGTTATGCCCCTTTTTAACATAAAAATGTTGTGAAAATTTTGCATGCAAGCGTACAACTACTGGAATTTTTTTACACATATCTTTGACATAATGAACTTACCTCACAGAGCAGGTTTAATAACTCTGGGTTACATTTTGGCAAAATTATGCCTCTTTTCACTGAGAATTTTGTGAATATCATCAATGACTATTCAGAGTCAGGTTCCATCTTTCCAACTTACAGATTACAAAATTTTGCTTTCATTTTGACTTAAAAAATTTACTAATTTAGCTTTTGTATGTAAGCTGTTTTTAGGTGGAATTGCATAAAATAGTCTAATGTGCTATCATTAGACTAAGTTTAGACTTACTGAATATTAATAGTTCTATGGCATTTCCAGATTTCCTGCACAGAGGGTCCTCATGTTCCTCACCTGGAGCCATCCTCCACCCTTGTAAGCTTAAAGTCCTCACTTAACTGTGTTGGTGTAAAACATGCATGATTTCAAGAACATGGTGATGTTTTGTTGAAAGGATCATTATTGGTTAATACTGTATACATGCATTTATTTGATACCTTTTACAGGTATATCAACAGATTTAGGAACAGTGCGCCTATGAGTCGTGAAGAAAGAGAGGAGCAGTCTAAATCGGCATCTCAGGATTTCTGGTGGTTGTCTAATGGTGCCCCACCTGCAAAAACACGAGAGAAGAAGAAAAAGGATGGTGCAGACACCCAACATACCACCCCACTAACTACAGTTAATCTAGATAAATATAAGGAACTACAGAAATTGGCTGATAAACAGGTAGCTAAAATGAAAAAAACGATAGTTCCTTTTTTTTTGTCAACGAGTAGAATTGTAAGTTTTGAAATGTCAGTTTTCTACCAATTTTTATGCAGTTGAAACTTGAAAATAAAGGGGACATTGTGGTACAGAGGTAGAATTTGGCTCCTGACTGGGCAGTGACTGGATACAGCTTTACATCCTGTCAGCTGCAGACTTTGTTACTTTGACCAGTGTTGTCTCAACTAAAGCCTATAGTCTGAGATTATAAAACTGTGTTTTGAGACCAGTCACAAAACTGCCATCTGATTGGTTGTTTCTGAGCACAAATTTGAAATTGACCAATGACAAGGCTGCATTGTGAGACTGGTCTCCAAACTTGACTTTATAGCCTTAGAGCATAGCCCAATAGCCACATGAAGCCGTCATTTAGAGTAGTTATTTCTACATAAAATAGTTTCAGTTGATGTAAAATAAGTACTGTGAAATCATGCAACTTTGAAAGCATAAAATTTTGTAGTTTCATCAAAAATGGTCATTTCATGGGGATATAAATTTGCAGATTTCAACTTTTAAAGATACAGTAACTGGGAATTTGTCTGTGCATTGCAATTAAATTTTATGGATTGACACATCCACAAAATCCATGAAAATTAGTCCCCCATAAATATTAACAATTTCACAGTATGCTTAAACCAGTGTTGCTTCATTTAAACTCCTGTACGACTTGGAGTTAAGATTTTGATCTATTCAAATGCATCTGAATAATCTCTTTTGCTGTATTCCTGTGCATGTGTGGTATTCCTGTACCATTAAAGCTGGAAAAATACTATATGACCTGTGTTCTGGGTGTGACTTCAAACAGAACAAAGCAAACAGAACTGTATCTCTGTTCATGCTTAAGTGACAATTTTAAATAATTTCAGCGGTACCCGGCACACATACCAGAGTCACCAGGTGACAAGAGAACCATAGAACTACAGGAGAGAGCAGAAAAATTGTTAGAGAGAAGGTTGGTGATAATACATATTGTTAGGGGGGCCACTTTCTTATAGGACAGAATATTAGTCAATTACACTAAAAAATGTTTAGCAATTTAATTGTAGTTGTAATCATAAAACTCAAAAGTAATTGTAATTTAATCGGTTACAATTAGTATTGTACATCTCTGCTGTAGGTAGAGCCTCATATGTGACCGACACAGTTTGTTCTTTGAGTCCTTGTGATAACCATAATTCCTTCCTTATTAGTGGTCACTGGTCAGAAGTCCTAGAACCAGTCATCAAACTGAGTTAGATAGCAGTAAAACCTGCCTAAGCAGCAACTAAGCAGCAAGTCGGCTAACTTTCCAGTTTGACTTTTTGTTTTACTTAATTAAACAACCACACAGATTGTGTTGACCCCTTAGCTGGGAGATTAATACAGATTTGACTGTAATCAACAGTTAATACTTTCTGTAACTGATGTGAAATGAATCAAGAATTAATTTGTTTCTTATGATATGATTTCAAATTTTTATTCTACTGCCAGTATCACATTGCAAGTATACTCTCCAAGAGTAAGGCGATTGCTGAAAATGATGATGGTATCATTATCAAAATAATCAATTTCTTTGCAAAGACAAGATATTTCATGCATTGATCAGACTATTAATTGCATAATATCATCATTCAATTATAGAATTATTTAAAAGTGACGGATTTATATATTATTTACACTTCAGTTCGAGTACTGTGTTATCTACAGACCCAGCTGTATCTACAGAAGGACTTGGCAGTAATACAAGTGACATGTCCAGCCTTGACGAATATACATATAGACCTAAATTTGCCAGCTATTTAGGTAGGAAGTCTTTCTTAGCAGGTCTTCTAAGCTTATCGGCTTCAGAACCTGTAATCCAATGCTGGTGACTGTTTGAACGTTTTGTCAGTACAGTTGAATCCCTTGGCAATAAATGACCTTTTTTGTGTTGAATTGCCGTAAAATCCAGCTCACAGTTGAACCTGTCTTAGGGGTCTGTCACCTGTATTAAACAGCCTCTTGCCTTAAGCAGCCAGTCATCTTACTTTCCAAGTTGGCTTTTGCTCTGAGTTTAACTATTCTTAAGCAGCCACCTGCCTTTAGAAGCCAGGTTGTGTTGCTGCCTTGGCTGGATGCTTAATGCACATTTGACTGTATGTAGAAGATCCCCTCTCTTGATGGTACATACATAATTTAGATAATTATAAATTAAAAATACTGAACATGTAAATTTGCCAGTATAACAGTCTGGTTATTGTCATTGTGAATTTTGAGAAAATGTCTGCTTTAGGTGTCTGCTTCAGTAATGCTTTACCATTTCAAAAGCTTTTAACTATAAGTGTAGGAAACTAAGAGCTTGATAAAGTCATTTGTTTAGGATGATAGTCTTTTAACTCAAAGTTATTCATGAACTGCTTTGTTTCTGGTAGAGGCTACTGTTAAATTTTTTGAAAAAATTATAAATATATCTAGTATGTTTGTACCATACTCTGCTTAGTAACTTAGTAACTTGTTAAAGCATATGATTATGCATAGAAACTAGTAAGAAGTTTTTATTGTAATTTACCATATGCATTTAGATATTTTAATAAATTTGATTTCAGATTCAGACCAAAGGACTGGCTCCCACCAGTATTCCCAGCCTCCCCTTCTAGGCCAGAGGCCACAGGCAGATGCTGACCAGAGAGTAGGGTACCAGCAGTTTGTTCCTCGACCCATGCCTGGTCAGAGACCACCAACGGGAGATGATCCATTACACCAGTGGAGACTGAGGCGGCGGATGGAACTTGCTCAACAATCAGCACCTCAGCATACCCCACAGTTTGACTTCATCAATAAAACTGAACAACAGGTAATGGTACTTCTGTTTTAATAGACATTTTTATATGCCAGAAGGGACGTATGATGTTGCAGGTCATCCAACTGCTATAAATTTCATTTCCACCCAATTACCATGGACTTCTGTGACTAAGATTCCTCAAACTTGATGTGCATATTGCTGATAGGTTATTGATTTTGGGGTCACTGATAGGTTATTGATTTTGGGGTCAGTGGATCAAAGGTTAGGGTCATAGTGGCAGTTCAAAAAACATTTGCTCTTGAAATCTTGAAAATGCCTTGACCAAAAAATATCCATTTGACAGGCACATTGCCCATTTGAAGTGCATTACCTCAGTGGGTCAAAGGTCAAGGTTACAGTGACTGAAAGTATTAAAACCTTTTTAATATCTTGAGAACGCATGACTTACCATTCTCTTTCTTGTCAGGCATAATGTTCAGTGGGCAGTGGATGATTTTTTTAGTTTGAGTTCAGTTAGTCAAGGTCATGCAGTAATTGTTAGCACAAAAACTGTTTCCACTCAATATTTTGAAAATGACTTGAACTGAGACCCTCAACCTTGGCAGGCACTTTGTTTATGGGCAGTGAATGATTTTGTTAATGGGTAAAAGTTTAAGATCACATGGAAATTCGCCAGGAACCCCTCTGAATTTTGAGGTTTCTTATTCAAGGCATACAGTGGTCAGATGGACATCCCTCTTTTTGCAATTGAATTTCTGCTCAATAACTTAAGATTGCTTTGACCTATGACTCTGAAACATGCTAGGCTCATTTGCTTTGAGCATATTGCTTGAGCATATTTTGCCGTGTATAACTGTGTACTTGTAAAGTCTTCTTATTTTGGCATTTAATTGATTTTCCAACAAGTCTTAAAAACTGCAGACTGGCAGCTTTCTGGATTATGATTTTGACTCCTACTGCAAATAGAGACCTCTAACTTGGGTTTAGCGCGCCCGCTTAGCTCTGTAGGTTAAACCCAAAACAAACAAACTAACTTGGGTTATGACAGAAATTTGGAAGGTTCTAATATTGTCATTGTCAGACATGGATATTTTGCTGATTACATTTGTAAGTCATTGAAATTGCAAACTTGAAGCTTTTTCAACTGTAGTTAGTACAGTTAAACCAATTCTAAAAGACCATCTGAAATATTTGGCTCTCTCAGTCTTTATAAATTACATAGGTTTGAAAAATTGACATGTTAGAAAAGCATTTTCAATGAAAATGAGTCCAGTTTTGACATTAAAAATCATTTTAGCCTGCTGGTGGCAAGTGTTTCTGCCTTTGCGACCAGTGCAGACCAAGATCAGCCTGCACATCCGTGCAGTCTGATCATGGTCTGCACTGTTCGCTATTCAGTCAGTAAATTTTTAGTAAACACCCCTTCAAATGATAAGTGGTACTGCCCAAATTAGAAGATGGACCAGTCCATTATAGAAATTTAGCATGGTAAGGGTTAAAAATCATTTTAGCATTGTTTATGAATATTCAGATTTAGCTTTTCTTCTGGTTCAGTTTTCTTTGAATTTGAATGGCCATTTCTAATCCAAGGGTTATAAATTGGATCCATTAGGTCATACTTATTAGATGATTTACATACTGATTTTATTAGATGCAATCATTCATTTTCATGATTTGAGAAATTTGTAATCTTCCACTAGAAAACTTAAGGTGAGAATTAGGCTAGGGAGTCTATTGTATACAGTATGTCTTTGTCATAGACTTTGGTCAATCTTGCAAACTTGACCTCAGTTGTCATGGTCAATTTTATTTAAAAATGAAGGAGCATCTTCCCATTTGTCAGCTAGTGTTGATGAATTCTTAGATTTTGCTCAAAATACATCATTAATTGTAGCTATTTACCCATATAGATTTTTTGCTTCTGTACATATATTACTGCTATTTTCCAGAAGAAAATAGACCAGAAATTGGAAGAGTTCAAACAGAGGCTGTCGGGCCGGGCTCCAGCCCGATCACAGGTGCAGTTTACACCAGCCCCAATGCGACAGCAGGAACAAGTATGATAATATAACATATACTGTCATGCTTGTAAAGAATTTTTCGTCTTGACCCAAAGATTTAGAAGTTGTTGAGTACATAGGGATAAAGGATGTTTTCATGTATAATCTGCAGAATTCTGTGGGATTGGGTGGTGCCCGAACTCATTTGGTTGAGGGCACCAGTATATTCTGAGAGATTCAGTAGATGCTCTAATGAGAAACAAACAGGACTTTATTTTAGCATAAAGAGAGTAAAAACCTAAATGAAATGAGTATTATGTTAATAAGCTGTCAGGACTTTTTAGACTTGTTTTAATTATGCATTAAAGGGCAGTTACACGTATACAAGTCATCATTTAACATCATATATTAAGGTGTGCTAAAAGCATGTGAGAAAAATGACAATAAAAGCAGTTTTATGCTAGAATATTGCTGTTAACCTCTTTGCCTATTCATCTGTAGACACTTGTGTCTTTGACTTCTCAATAATTATCAACATAATTTCTTACAATATCTGATATGCAGATTCAGCTGACGAGCAGTTGTAAATATTGGTTTGAATTTTAGTTACAATGGTCATGATAGAGGTATGAATGGTTATAAGTTAGCCTAAAGCTATTAGTCAGCCTTGTTCTTTTATATCAAAACTCACACTGTTACTAAAATCATTTGGATAATAGAACTGCTAGTAGCAAGTTTGTCCTTGCAGAACTTTTAATAAACCAAAAAAAAAAAACATTTGTATTTTGTCTTCTTTTAGATGCAGAGTCCACAGCGACCAGAAAGTGGAAGATTTCATGAACCTCAAATTGCCAGTCCTAGTTTACATGCACCGAAACCTAGGTCCGAGCCTGTTGAGGAGATAGATCCACACCTTCACCTCATGTGTGATCTGTTACCTTGCCCACACAGAGGACAGCTCCAGGGAACTACAGATCAAGGAACTAGTAGTAATACTAGAAGCAACTTTAAAAAAAATGTAGGGACTAGAAATAATTCTGACTCGAATCAGGATGAAAAATATGATAAAATGGGCAAATATAAACAATACTTGGAAGCGGAAAAGCCAGATGTGGAAAAGTCTGATCATGAAACAGACATTACTGATGTAGACAGAGGGAAAAATATAAAATCAGATGAAAGAAAGGGTCAAAAGACTATTCAGGAAATAGAAAACATGGTGAAAGACATTGGTGCTGAGGATGATAAAAGTTCAAACAAGTCTGATATAGTTGAGGACAATCTTAGTCAAAAATCAGATAGAAAGAAAGAAAAAGAGCAAAATAGCGAACATTCTGGATCAGAGAGTGAAAGATCAGAAACAAAGTCAAAACATTCAGAGAAAGTAGCTGACAGTGATGAGAGGCTGAAGGAGTCTGAAGACAAAAGGGAGAAAGTTATGAAACCAAAACATTCCAGTAGTCCTAAAAGTGGAAGGAAAGGCGTCAGTGCAGCCATAGGACAGGTAGGTCCTACAAAAGCGCTCTTTGATTTTGTTAACCAGTATCAAGATAAATTAAAAGTTACAATTTTGTTAAGGTGATAATAATCCTTTTTAAAAAGGAATGAGTTCAAAGATAGGGTATGTTTGAAAAAATTTCAAAGGGAGAATTTAACTAAGAAATTACAGATTATTGAATTCTGTGATAACAATATGTCTTCTTATATACATGTCCATTCAATATGTAGCTCAAAAATCCAGTGTATTGTGACACAAACCTTTGATACACTACTACTCTCTGTCTCATGACTGAAAATTATTTAAACAAAAATAATACAAATAACAGCAGATGCTATAAATGGTCTATAAAAGACTGTAAAGGTCCATTACTAAGGGAAAGTGAGTTGGCAATTTTTTTCATAGCCAGTGCATAGACTTCTGCAAGACACTAAATAATGAAGACTGGCAGGTCAAAATTTACAGAAGGTCTTTGGAACTCAAAGAAATGTATGTGTATTATGTTGAAATTTCAATGAATCGACAGAATGACCCCCCAGGTCTTTTTAACTTTCTTCATACTTCATACAAAAATAATTGTACATATACTGCGATTTATTTCGAATTTCTACATACCAACTTTCATTTTCCAATAAAATGAAATAGTTTCTGTGCTTTTTAAAAGAAATTAAAATGTTCACTTTCCTTAGTATTGGACCTTTAACTGAAAAAGACAGAAGTTGTCTGTTCATGTTTTAGTGTTGCCTAGAATTACTATTTCAGTATAAGTTTCCTCCGCTTGAATTTGAGAAGTACACACTTGAATAAACTCTTTTCCAAACACTTTTTTTTTACTATCTTGCCTGTGTTTCTGTCACATCTGTATTTAGTCTGAAAAATATTTTTGGAATATTTTCAAAGCTTATTCAGTGTGTGGGTTATTTTGCATGGATTACATACAAAAACACAACAAAAATTGATTTTGTACTGTTATGAATACCGTGCATTAATAATTGTAGATTAATTACATGAATTCTCCATTTTCAGGCTGTAAAAGAGCATTTATTCAGTACATCTACCAGCACAGTGTTATCAAGTGTAGACAGTCTGCCACCTTCAGCTTCTACAGACAGGTTACCATGGAAACATAAACCACCATCGCATGATCAGTCACATGATCAACAGGTCAGACAGCTGGAAAATTATGGTATACTGATTTTAATCATTTACTATAAATTACTAAATCTTTCATTTAACTCATGTATTTAGGTAGGAGACCTCACAGTAATCTCATATAAGCCGCGCCATGAGAAAACCAACATAGTGGCTTTGCGACCAGCATGGATCCAGACCAGCGTGCGCATCTGCACAGTCTGGTCAGGATCCATGCTGTTCGCTTTCAAAGCCTATTGCAATTAGAGAAACTGTTAGCGAACAGCATGGATCCTGACCAGACTGCGCGGATGCGCACGCTGGTCTGGATCCATGCTGGTCGGAAATGCACTATGTTGGTTTTCTCATGGCACGGCTCATATAAAGGGACAAGAGGGGACCCAGTGGTCCAGTGGCAAGATGCTTCAGTTGTCCAGTTGTGAAGATTCGAAATAGTGATTCACTTCGCAAGTTTGCTACCTTTCTTCTCCTAGTAGAAATACTTGCATGCTTTTGGATATGAGTCAACTTCAAGCGTACAGATACTTTACACTTGGCAGGCTTAAAAACCACAGAATCTTCTAGAGTAAGGGCATCTTATGAGGTCAGCTGAAGTCATTTGATTTAAAACAAATTTCCATTTTAAACAACCTTTAAAAGTTTGAAAGCCACAAATTGAGACCACCAACTCACAGAATAGCTATTTTAGCCTGAAAATTGAAAAGTAAGAGTACCAGGTATACTGTTTGGAAGCATTGAGTACAGCAAACACAGCCACACTTAGAAACTGTTGTGGAAAGATATAGTAAACCATTGCTTCTAATTTCTATCAAAAGTACGTTTTCATTACAGTTGAATCTCGATATCTCGAATTTTAAGGGATCATGTATTTTACTTGAAGATGACCGAAATTTGACTTGAAAATGATATTTTGTGCACGTGTTTTCTGAAAGGGACTTGAAAATGTCTTTGAGATGGCTGGAATTTTGAGATAAGTGAGTTCGAGATATCCAGTTTTAACTGTATGTGAAATACATTTAAAATAGGGATGGAGTAATGAGAGGGGAGGGGATGGAAAAATAAAAAATGGGGAGGCATAAAAGATGGGAGGGGGTATTAAAAAGGGTGTGTGTTCAGGGAATTTACATCACCAACTTACATACAGTATACATAACAAATAAAACGAAGCAAACAAAAAACAAGTTGAAAATAGGGGCGCCACAAAGTAGTAACCACAAAATTTTATGCGAACAGATTTTAATGAGTAGACAGAAATTTGTTCTAAAAGGCAGTTTTTAAACATTTTTGACAGAAATATCTTTTTTTCCATATTTCAGATGTACCTTATGAATCAGATGAAGAATTCTCTGATGATAGTTTACTACAGATGTTACGCAAACAAAGGGCTATGTATGAACAACAATTACAGTAAGTAATGAGGAATATGGTATATAATGTAAATACAGTCAAACTTTGTTTGCTTGACATCTGTGGGACTGGCAAAATTTGTTCAGTTATCAGTAGTTCGAGTAGTGGAACGATATACACTATACAAGATTTTGCCAGGACTTGACGAGTTCAAGCAAATGACAATGTTCGAATTATCTGAGTTCGAGTATGAACAAAGCATGACTGTACTGTAATTTTTGCTTTATATGTTTTTAAAGTGACTTGTAAAAAAGAAATTCTAAGGGAGCAACTGCAGCCTTTGTATTGACTTCAGTAGTGCCATTGTTCCAATGCAAAATTTAGATATAGCATTTTTGGTAGTTGTATTACAAATAGTACTTTTATGTAATTTTGTTTGTTAGAAATGGTAGGTTCAGTTATTTTTGGCTTTATTTTGTGATTTAATTTTTAGCACCTTAATAATGTTACTTAGAATTTTCATCTTGTAACGTACTATGATTTTGAACTTAATGTTGATCATTTTTTATACACCCATCTCTGAAAGAGTGGGGTGTATTATGTGAACACCCATGGCAGTGGGCAGGCGGTCGGCATCCAAAAGCATGTCTGCTCTCTAAGTTGAATAAAAGTTTTCATCCGATCTTAACCAAACTTGCTGACAATGTTTGTGGGCATAATATCTCGACCAAGTTCGATAACCAGCTCGAAATCTGCGAATTTAGCCTTGTCTGCTCTCTAAGTCGAATAGTTTTCATCCGATCTTCACTAAACTTGGTGACAATGTTTGTGGGCATAATATCTCAGCCAAGTTTGATAACCACCCAAATCGCCCCAGCACTCTTGGATAATGGCCCTTGAATTACTCGAAATCTGCAAATTTAGCCTCGTCCATTCAAACAGTTTTGATCAGATTGTCAATTTCATCCCACATGGAACGTCACAAATACCTTGATTCCTTCTTATTCTTTTTTTTGGTTAACAAGGTATACAACATCAACATTATTACCTCTATGATACGTAACTGAATATTTAGACAGGCGTATTTTGTGACAGTGTGGCACTCTTGTTATGTCTCCCACCACACAGTGGTGTGGGAGACATATTGATTTACTCCAGTCTGTGTGTCTGTCTGTCTGTCTGTCTGTCACAAAGCTTGTCTGCACTCTAAATCGAACATTTCTTATCCAATCTTCACCAAACTTCAACAAAATATGTCTGCCAATAAGTGCTCAGCCATGGTAATATAGAATTGCCTGATAAAAAAAACTTGTAAAACAACTCATTTGAATCGAACTTTGAATTAACATTAAATACATTATATATGGTCCATGTATACATGTATTACCCTCATATTACAACAAATGATCAGGTCAGATGTTGGAACCTACTGACAAAGATGAAGTGCCCACTGTTGCCCAATAACACAGATTAGTACCCATGTTTTTCTTCCAGTATTTCCCAAACCATCATGGGTTTTTCAGTTAAAACTCAGGGAGTTATGGGTAGAGGGGAGTGTTTGCCCACCCTCTTATGGGAATATTAACCTATGGCCAATTTTTTTAAAATAGGAATTTGTGATTTCTTTTGCTGTATTTTACGAAGTTGTATATTTTCAAAAGTTTAAACACCCAGTCTCTCAAAATCCATTGGTAACATTTTTTATCATTATTTTGGTGGCCATCTTGATTTAAGTCTACGATACAATGATATGGACAGTATTTAACTTCATATGAATATACCATCATGTTCTCAGAGTTGGCAGGATAAAATTTAGTACAATTTGCTATGTACAGTACAGCATAAAATATTTTCAATTATCTGATATTTTTTCTTGTACAAAATATACTTACAGTGTACATTATTGAATTTTTTTTCAGGGAAATAGATAGTATCCTCAACAAGGCGAAGAGTAGCTGACCTGTCAAGTGGAGTAATTTTGTGTTCGTGTAACTTTTGCAGACTGTGATGATATAATATAGTGCTTTCAAAAAATATATTTATTATTTATATATAATACGGAACTGTGATCGGAGGTGTAAACCTGATTTGTGCCACAAAGTTATTTCATGGAATTGGCAGATTGCTTATAAAAATCTGTTAAATTTGTTGCATTTAGCCAGCTTGTTATTTAGAAACACTTTAATATAATTGTAAAACATGACACTGAAAGGTCTTTAAATCATGCCGTGACACAGAGAGACCTTATTGTGACTTTGTGATGTATAGTTGAAACTGGGTATCTCACTTGTTTGTATTGAAATTCCAGTTGTTTGAAGAAATTTTCAGAGTCATTAAAATTCCGTCTCAGTATATTGAGGGTTGAACAGAAAACTGTTGAAACTCATATTAGATAAATGAGGAGTTAAGATAGTTTTCTGTTCAGCCCTCGATATATATTCTTACTTATTGGTCAAATCTGACAAACTGTGACTTCATTTGTGTTGAAGTGGATTTGAAGTCCTGTCTGTCAAATTCTGTGCGTTTACAAAAATGTATATCTCAGTGTCAAAGGTAAAAAATGGTTACCTGCAAAAAGGGGTAAATATACATTAAATATAATAAATAAAAACTATAAGAAAAAGTTTTCCAACTGCTAAATTCTTTCAAAATGTATACAAAATGTATATTTCATGTGTACGTATTTTGTGACTGTCAACAAGTTTAGTGAAAAACACCTTTACAATGTATGGTATACGTTTTAACCCTTAGCCTGCTGGCGGCAAGTGATTCTGCCTTTGCGGCCAGGGCAAACCAAGATCAGCCTGCACAACAATACACTGCACTGTTTGCCATTCAGTCAGTATCTTTTTGGTCCTTTTAACAGTTAGTGGCACTGTCCAAATTGAAAGATGGACAAGTTCATTATAGAAATTTAACAGGCTATGGGTTAATTTAAATTTTGGTTATCTCAAAGTATTACACTTAATCCCTTGGAACTCAAGATACTTACTTTCAGCTGTAATTGTATTAGGCTTTATGTCAAAAGTTGAAATATATTTTTAGGGTAATTAGTGTGACAAAGTTTACATCATTAAGAAGGCAATGTAATTCATGGAATATAAAATTTATATGACTTTTGTAACAGCTCATTTGATATTCATGTCTAAGTTAAGTTATAGAAAAAATAAAATAGAAACTAGTAACAAAAATTGTTGATTTGTTTGGATCCCACCCATTTCTTCATGTATTATACCAGTTACACAGACCTTATAAATTCCTTTCTGCTTGGATCCCTCTTTACCCCTAGGGTTACTCCAGTGAAAGATTTTTATTTGCATTTTGTGACCATTTAGCTCAAAAGGGAGAGTGCAGATCTATGGATCATAGGGTTGTGAATTTTATTGACACTTCCTCAGATGTGCCTTGTTTCACTATCCAGCTCGAAATATTCAAGCCCGCTGTCTCTAGTGACAGCTCTTGTCAATGGAGTTAAGGCCCTTGATTCATCAAATTTCATGATGTTTTGGCCATTTCTCTTACATATTTGGGTGGATTTCAACCAAACCTTACTGGAGTGATCAGTGCTAAGCCTCATTTTGCATTTTGTCAGCATCATTTGGTTCAGTGATTGTAAGCGGAGTTATAGGCCTTGTTTGTTGTATTTCACCTTGTCTGTGCTACTGCTCTGATACCACCTAGAAGAATTATACCAAACCTTGCAAAGTGATCATTGCGTAGCCTAGTGATGTATATCGTCAGCATGTTTCAGTTCAGTGATTTTTAGCTCATCTGATTTTTTGAAAAAAAATGATGAGTTATTGTCATCACTTGAGCGGTTGTCGGCGTCGGCGTCGGTGTCGGCGTCGGCGTCGGCGTCTGCGTCGGCGTTGCCTGGTTAAGTTTTATGTTTAGGTCAGCTTTTCTCCTAAACTATCAAAGCTATTGCTTTGAAACTTGGAATACTTGTTCACCATCATAAGCTGACCCTGTATAGCAAGAAACATAACTCCATCTTGCTTTTTGCAAGATTTATGGCCCCTTTTGTACTTAGAAAATATCAGATTTCTTGGTTAAGTTTTATGTTTAGGTCAACTTTTCTCCTAAACTATCAAAGCTATTGCTTTGAAACTTGGAATACTTGTTCACCATCATAAGCAGACCCTGTACGTCAAGAATCATAACTCCATCTTGCTTTTTGCAAGATTTATTGCCCCTTTTGGACTTAGAAAATCAGTTTTCTTGGTTAAGTTTTATGTTTAGGTCAGCTTTTATCCTAAACTATCAAAGCTATTGCTTTAAAACTTGCAACACTTGTTTACCATCATAAGTTGACCCTGTATAGCAAGAAACATAACTCCGTCCTGCTTTTTGCAAGATTTATGGCCCCTTTTTGACTTAGAAAATATCAGATTTCTTGGTTAAGTTTTATGTTTAGGTCAACTTTTTCTCTTAAACTATCAAAGCTATTGCTTTGAAACTTGCAACACTTGTTCACCATCATAAGCTGACCCTGTACAGCAAGCAACATAACTCCATCCTGCTTTTTGCAATAATTATTGCCCCTTTTGGACTTAGAAAATCATTTTCTTGGTTGAGTATTATGTTTAAGTCAACTTTTCTCATAAACTATTAAAGCTATTGCTTTAAAACTTGCAACAGTTTTTCACCATCATAAGTGGACACTGTACATCAAGAAACATAACTCTATCCTGCTTTTTGCAAGAATGATGGCCCTTTTTAGACTTAGAAAATCATGGGTAGGACAATATTTCTATTACACAAAAAAAATCAGATGAGCGTCAGCACCCGCAAGGCGGTGCTCTTGTTATACGTATTATGGGAACGCCCCTGGCGGATGGGCGGGCGGCGTCCACAGACTTTGTCCGGACCATATCTTCTACATGCATGGAGGGATTTTGATGAAACTTGGCACAGTTGTTCACCATCATGAGACGGAGTGTCATGCACAAGAACCAGGTCCCTAGGTCTTAGGTCAAGGTCACACTTAGAGGTCAAATGTCAAATTCAAGAATGACTGTCCGGAGCATATCTTCTTCACGCATGGAGGGATTATGATGAAAAATGGCACAATTATTTATCATCATGAGACGGAGTGTCATGCGCAAGAACCAGGTCCCTAGGTCTAAGGTCAAGGTCACACTTAGAGGTCAAAGGATACAAGAAAGAAAACTTTGTCCGGAGCATATCTTCTTCATGCATGGAGGGATTTTGATATAACTTGGCACAAATGTTCACCACCACGAGGTGGAGTGTCATGCCCAAGAACCAGGTCCCTAGGTCTAAGGTCAAGGTCACACTTAGAGGTCAAAGGATACAAGAATGAAAACCTTGTCCGGAACATTTTTTCTTCATGCATAGAGGGATTTTGATATAACTTGGCACAAATGTTCACCACCACGAGACGGAGTGTCAAGTACAAGAACCAGGTCCCTAGGTCTAAGGTCAAGGTCACACTTAGAGGCCAAAGGTCAGATACAAGAATGACTTTGTCCGAAGCATTTCTTCTTCATGCATGGAGGGATTTTGATGTAACTTGGCACAAATATACACCATCATGAGACGAAGTGTCATGCGCAGTTCCCTTCTTTAGAATTACTTCCCTTCTTTAGAATTACTTCCCTTTGTTGTTACTATAAATAGCTTATATTGTAACTTTTTCATTACATAGCTTATATTGTAACTTTTTCATTACTAGTCGTAGGGAAAAATCGAGACCACTTTTCTGTAGTACAACATGCACACTACATCCAATTTTGAAGTGTATTTTGACCAATCTCTACCTGGTAAAGAATTTTAGATTAACTTCCCTTAGTTGTTGCTATAAATAGGTTATATTGTAACTTTTTTTATAATTGACCGTAGGGAAAAAACAAGACCACTTTTCTGTTGTACAACATAGATGTTACTTTCCAATTTTAGGTGTATTCTAAGGTATCTCTACCTGGTAAGGAGTTTTTTTGTGGACTTAGAAAAACAAAAGTATTACAATGATTACTAAACAACCACAAAATTAAAATTCTATTTGCAAATACAGGTGCTAGAGTAAAGAAATTTGCTGTGACGGGCGTATATTGTGACATTCTGGCACTCTTGTTGGAGGAGTTATGGCCCTTGATTTGTCAAATTTTATTATGTTTTGGCCACTTTCTTACCATACTGGACAATATTATTTCTACTAAGCCTAACAGGAGTGTTCAGTGCAAAGCCTTATTGGGCATATTGGCTTTGATTTTCAGCAGAAATATTGCCCTTTATTTGTTGTATTTTACAGTGCTTACACAACTTTATGTATACCACTGGGTTGAAGTTCAGTGTAAAAAAATAGTTGCGTATTTCATCGTCGTTTCCTGTTTAATGATTTTCAGCAGAGTTGTGTACCTTGATTTGTTAAATTGGCTACTTCTCCTACTGGCTGGAATTCCACCAAACTTTACTACAGTGATCAGTGCCAAGCCTAGTTAAGTATATTGTTGGAATGTTATGGTGTTCAGTGTTTTCATTTGAGATATGGTCCTTACTTTGTGGCATTTTACAATGTGTTAAGTGTTGGGAGACACATTTTTTTTTTGTGAAAAACAAGCTCAAGTTACTTCTTTCTGTTAAATACCTCATGAAATTCAACCAGATGCTCTATGCACCTCTGAAACATTGACATTGTATGATAATTGATATCAATTTATACAGCAAACAATACAATAATTATTATTAACCTTATTGTAACCTAGTATTTGTGTATTTAAAATTAAATTTCTATACATATGAATCAATGAAGTTAATATAAATAGTAAATACCTCAAGGTTGTTATATTGTTTTTAGCTCACCTGAGCCAAAGGCTCATGGTGAGCTTTTGTGACCACTCAATATCCATCGTGCATCATGTTTCGTCCGTCTTGTGTCTGTCAACATTTTCTAAAAAAATCTTCTTGAAAACCACTGGACAGAATTACACCAAACTTCACAGGAATGATCCTTGGGTGGCCCCCATTCAAAATTGTTCAAAGAATTGAATTCCATGCAGAACTCTGGTTGCCATGGCAACCGAAAGGTAAAACTTTAAAAATCTTCTTGTCCAAAACCACAGGGCCTAGGGCTTTGATATCTGGTGTGTAGCATCATCTAGTGGTCCTCTACCATGCTTATTCAAATTATCCCCCTAGGGTCAAATATGGCCCCGCCCCGGGGGTCACATGGTTTATATAGACTTACATAGGGAAAATTTTGAAAATCTTCTTGTACAAAACCGCATGGCCTAGGGCTTTGATATTTGGTATGTAGCATCATCTAGTGGTCCTCTACCAAGATTTTTCAAATTATCCCCCTTGGGTCAAATATGGCCCCGCCCCGGGGGTCCCAAGTTTACATAGACTTATATTGGAAAAAAATGTTAAAAATCTTCTTGTCTGAAACCATAAGACTTAAGCCTTTGATATTTGGTTTGTAGCATAATTATGTCTTATGGTTCTCAACCAAAATTGTTCAAAATGTACCCCTGGGGTGAAGAGGCCCTGCCCTGGGGGTCCCAAGTATTATGTAGACTTATATAGGAAAAAAAACTTTAAAAATCTTCTTGTCTAAAACCACATGACCGAGGCTTTTGATATTTGGTATGATGCATTGCCTAGTAGTCCTCTACCAAAATTGTTCAAATTATGCCCCTGGGGTTAAAAGAGGCCCCGCCCCGGGGTCATTTATTATATGAGTTATGTAGGAAAAAATACTTAAATAATTATCTGATCCTATTTCCAAGACTGTTTAATTATAATTACCTGATGATCCCAAGTTATATGATGTCACTTGATCCAGGGTCATTATGACCCTCTTGTTTAACATTATTGACAGTTATATTGAAGCATATTATTCAATCATGATTATGCTTATATATATTCCAGAGTTTTACAAAAGAAAAAATATACTGGCCTGTAATTTGCATGATTTTACGATCACCTTTGTTGTAGCCAGGGCCCATATTGTTACTCTTCAAACTTTTGGAAAACTTGCAGAATAGGAGATATTTCAGCTGAGGGAGCTTTAAAGTCCTAAATTTTATGTTGAAAATAGATAAATCAGCTATTCAAAAGAGAGTATTATAATGACATTGTTAGAAAAGCACTACTTCCATTATTGCTCATGATCTTATTCGATCAGCACCATAAAGGGAGGTAATCAAAAACAAGATTCAATAAAACTTTCAACTTGTTGAACCAAGTATTCAAATGTTTGATAAATATATGAGAAAACAGTTACTAAAAGTAAGATTTAACAAAATGTTTATGTATTTTATATTTGCAACAAAATATGAAGCTGAGTCACATTATAAACAAAGTCATATTGAGCATTTAAGAATGATAAGTCTTGAGTTTGTTAGGACTGATGGCTTTGTGGATATTTAGATTTGATGCCTTTGGCATTGACTACAATGTCTGCCATCTGAATAGAATGCTTGTTTGTGATACAGTTTCCTGGTTATCATTGAATGACATCAGTGGCAAAAGCATTTTAAGACCAGTTGGACTAGCTGAAATTGTTTGTTTAAGATGGTTACTTTGGTAGTAATTATCCTGGTGGTGGAGAGATGCAACAGCCAGAATCTTGGTTAGAATGCTTAAGAAGGGTAAATTGTTTTCTCGAACTTGGTTCACCGCAGTTTACCTTGATGATGTCTTCGAGGTAAGATTTGTACAGAAGTTTTATTGATTTCTTTAAAAATTGTTCAATAATTATTGTGTCCAGACTTGCCAGTACTTTGAAAGAATTCATTTACCCAGCAACTTGGGGAAGACTGTCTTTGGATGCAGAAAAACTATTATTGGAATGGAAATTCGACATTTTTGATGATGAAATTAGGCTAAATGTTTGCTGTCTTGCAGAGGGGTGTATCCTTCGGTTTATGGAAGAGAATTCTAGCTGCATTCAGTGTCAACTTGAACCTGAACATTGTCATGATCACTGATACCTGGGATGATCAAAACGCGTTGAATACAGGCTAGCAATGTCAAAATTTTGTTGTTCAAGCCATAAGCTGCATGTTGAATCTGGTAGGCACAACAATACCCCTTTTGAATCTCGTATCTGCCAATTTTGTTATAATAGAAGTAACACTAGTATTGTTGAATGTGAATATCATGCTTTTTTTCAATGTGAGAAATTTAGTGAGATCCGTAATCAGTATCTTCTTAATTGGTATTCATCTGACAGAAGTATACAAAGTTTTTATAACATACTTAGCTCTGATAATGAAAAGGTGTTATGTCAAACAGCATTGTATCTTGAGAAGCTTTTAAATAATGTTTGACCTGTTAATTATGATATTCAGCAGCCTATAGAACTATTATGTTAAGATATGTTTGCTAGTTGACTGTGTGCTGAATCTATGAATATGTGTCTCAACTTAATCAGTGTATATGTATACATTTTGTGGGATCACAACTATCTGATTGAACCACTTACTATATATTATGTAGTGTATTTTGGGCCAGAGGCCTTTGTTACATTTAATAAACTATTGACTTGACTTGACTTGAATAAGAGCAGGCTTATGGCCAAAGAAAAAATTCTTCACTGTGTTTAAAGGATCTCTTTGTGTGTTTCAACAATGTCTTTATAATCATTATGATATTAATAAAACATTGTACCCATAGTTGCTATCTGTTAAGTAGAACACTAACAACTGTTGTTTCTGACCTATGTAACACATCCTATCAAATACCTGAATAGTCGGTACGGTACGGATACGATACGGGCAATATCTTCTAACTTCAAGCGTTTGTTTACATTGATCGAAATGGAGTCAATCGACGTGGAGGAAGAAAGTGTTTTAACAGCAATATTTAAAGATTCATTCCCAGGTAAAGCACTTGGTCAATTAATCCATCTTCTCCCTGTAATGATTTGAAAATTTGTTTAAAATACAGTCTTCATCTAATGCAAATTCATGTGGAATTTGCGACGGAACATTTGACAAGTCTTCAAGGTCTTGGAAACGCTCATTAAGACTAAAGAAACCTAGAAGAGAAAATACCACGACAACCTCTTTGGCAAATACAGTATACTGACTAAAGGTTAGGGTTAGGTTTAACATAGCTTTAATAGTGTGTGCCACAAAGGTAGATATTGTAAATTCGGACCAAAGTGTTGACAAAGTGATATCCGAAAATAACCTGGTCCTTAAGAGGATCAAATGAAGGATCGTGTGATCAGAAGCCGGCATTCTAGATACAAGAGATACAAGAAGATTTATTTAACGTTCGATAAGTACAACATATAACACTAGCTTAAATCCATTTTCCGACAGCATGAGTTTAAAACCTTTTCCTTCAGTTATGTAGAAACTGTGGTACATTACGATTTACCACACCAGATTATTCTGACTGCTGGATTGGCACTAAAATGCACTGTTTTGTTTTCATTGGTCTATTTTGCATGTCCCACAGGTATAGGGAATTGATGTCCATAAAACTTACCCAAATGAAACATTTGCAAATTGGTCTACTGGGTCAAGCCAGCATATAATCATACAATCAAGACAAACATTATAATATGAAATATGGCACAGAAGCTTGTGTATGTCATTAAAGAGTTTATACCCTTATTGATGTTTTACACTAAATAAATTTGGGTGGAACACTTATACTCAATTCGGAAGTATCTACGTGTATTGATCTATACCTTCACAATCTGATTCTAGAGGAACGGATTCAGACATGCCTGTTAGGGATTGTCTAGGAGTACAGACCTGCATTTCCAGATACTGTGTGTTCTTGAAGTCTTTAATTTAGTTGCAAATAACATCACATAAGGTTTAATTAATATCCACCTAAAATATGAATCTAAATAGTTCACAGATATCAGTATCAACTGGATTGCATATAAATATTTTCTTTTGAAATGTAAATAACCATCCACTAAATGTTGCATTTCATCAAGAAGTTGTAGAGATTTATATCAAGGGGTGTCAGTTTGTTGAATTTATGCTTTTCAGCATTGCTATTTAAATTTTTAAACTTTTATCATATTTCAGACAGCTGGCAGAGTGATCCAAACTTTGTACAGTACTTGTCAGAACTTAGTTCATATGGAGTTGAAAAGCTTGGTAAGTTATGACTGATAGGTAGGTAATGTCTGACTGGTATTAGTGGTTACTAACTCTTTCCTTGATTTTGAGATTTTACAAAAGAAAAAATAATGATAGTTGCAAACTTAATTTTCTTTACTACCCAGGTATGTAACACTACTGTAACAGTAAATGTTAAGTCTCTAATATTTAACTACAATCAAACACTGATTGCTTGAAAGTCGCAAGGGGAAGAGTTATCTTGGGTTTTTAATGATCTAATATACATGTATATGAAATATATATACAAGGAAATAAGCCGGGAAGCTCATGAATTGCTAGCTAACCCATGTGTTTGAGTCATCGGTTTTCTTTCTTAGTTTTCTAGCATTTTTATGCCCCCAAAGGGAGGCATATAGTTTTTGAACTGTTTGTCTGTCTGTCGGTCTGTCCACATTTTTCGTGTCCGGTCCATATCTTTGTCATCGATGGATGGATTTTCAAATAACTTGGCATGAATGTGTACCACAGTAAGATGACGTGTCGCGCGTAAGACCCAGGTCCGTAGCTCAAAGGTCAAGGTCGCACTTAGACGTTAAAGGTCATTTTTCATGATAGTGCATTGATGGGCGTGTCCGGTCCATATCTTTGTCATTCATGCATGGATTTTAAAATAACTACGCATGAATGTGTGACACAGTAAGACGAAGTGTCACGCGCAAGACCCAGCTCCGTAGGTCAAAGGTCCTAAACTCTAACATCGGCCATAACTATTCATTTAAAGTGCCATCGGGGGCATGTGTCATCCTATGGAAACAGCTCTTGTTTGTTTAAGAAATAATATATCTCATTTTGTGATTTGTTGTTGAATAAAATCATTGTTTGGAGTTCAGATGCGAAGGAATTGTGCCTGAGTGATTTAATAATACGCATCTGAATGATAAACAATGATTTTATTCAAGACCAACTCACTAAATGAGATAATTATATTATTTCAATTATTACATGTTACCAAGGATTTTTAAGTAGATCCTTGATGACATCCATAAAATATTTGCCTGTTTTTTATACGCTCGTTTGAAAAACGGGACGTATTATGGGAACGCCCCTGGCGGGCAGGCAGGTGGCGTCCACAGACTTTGTCCGGAGCATATCTTCTACATGCATGAAGGGATTTTGATGAAACTTGGCACAGTTGTTCACCATCATGAGATGGAGTGTCATGCGCAAAAACCAGGTCCCTAGGTCTAAGGTCAAGGTCACACTTAGAGGTCAAAGGATACAAGAAAGAAAACTTTGTCCGGAGCATATCTTCTTCATGCATGGAGGGATTTTGATATAACTTGGAACAAATGTTCACCACCACAAGGCGGAGTGTCATGCGCAAGAACCAGGTCCCTAGGTCTAAGGTCAAGGTCACACTTAGAGGTCAACGGATACAAGAATGAAAACCTTGTCAGGAGCATTTCTTCTTCATGCATAGAGGGATTTTGATATAACTTTGAACAAATGTTCACCACCACGAGGCGGAGTGTCATGCGCAAGAACCAGGTCCCTAGGTCTAAGGTCAAGGTCACACTTAGAGGCCAAAGGTCAGATACAAGAATGACTTTGTCCGAAGCATTTCTTCTTCATGCATGGAGGGATTTTGATGTAACTTGGCACAATTATACACCATCGTGAGACAAAGTGTCATGCGCAGTTCCCTTCTTTAGAATTACTTCCCTTTGTTGTTACTATAAATAGCTTATATTGTAACTTTTTCATTACTAGTCGTAGGGAAAAATCGAGACCACCTTTCTGTAGTACAACATGCATGCTACATCCAATTATGAGGTGTATTTTGACCAATCTCTACCTGGTAAAGATTTTTGTGTGGACTTAAAAAAATTTTTTGGATTTTTTTTTTAAGATTATCTTCCCTTAGTTGTTACTATAAATAAATTATATTGTTCGTAGGGAAAAAACAAGACCACTTTTCTGTGGTACAACATAGATGTTACTTTCAAATTTTAGGTGTATTTCAATGTATCTCTACCTGGTAAGGAGTTTTTTTGTGGACTTAGAAAAACAAATGACTTACAATGATTACTAAACAACCACAAAATTAAAATTCCATTTGCAAATACAGGTGCTAGAGTAAAGAAATTTGCTGTGAGGGGCGTATATTGTGACATTCTGGCACTCTTGTTGTTGGTTTCTTTTCCAGTGTGGCGCTATGACGTAATAATTATGACATCAGAAAAATGAATTGTTGTATAATAACACACAATTTTCAGCCTTCTTTGTTAAATAGGAAAATGAATTGGGTTGTGTTAGAATTTGTTTTAAGGCATTGAGTTCAAATGTCACTCGTTCAGATAATGTCTGAATGACACTTTGATAATCAGATCAGAGTAAAATGAGGTTCTAGCATTGTCATATTGTTGGACTGTTTTAACAGCAGAGTAAACTTGTCTTTGCAGAGAGAGTCTTGCAATAACATGCTGGTAACACACCTTTTTACGTTGCAAAGCATAAACTTATTATGACCCCGTAACACAACAATTAAAAAGAAAATTACTTCATTGTGATAAGAAAAAATGGTGATATTCCAGCCCATTTCATGAAAATTTAATGACATTAATGGAAAATTTATTCATTTCCTTATCTTTTTACATGTTTTATGCTAGAATATCTTAACGCATATGTGTTATAAAATCTACAGAATCCCTCAAGGATATGTCAAGGTTTCCTTTGGATTCTACAGATGCTGTTACACAAAAAGACATGTGTCGTTATCTTAACAAAAATAATCAGACAGCAGTAAGAATTTCTTAATTTTCATTTCATTAAGCATAAAATGCATGAGATAACAAACTACAAATGAGAAGCCAAAGGTACATTCATATTCATGTATATTTGTTCTGCAGCTCAGGAACCAGACCGGCTGTCTGAAGAGAAGACACAGATTCTAGAAGAAACGCAGAACCTAGCTTTCCAGAATTACAAAACATTTATACAGACTGCAGAATGCTCCAGAGAAATATTTGAGGATGTAAGTATAGAATAAAGTGTGATGAATTAAAATAAGATGCAGCTGTCAAAACACCAGTAGAAATAAATTATTATCAATGTCGGTAGTCTAATGTTGATTAAGCAGTCGTAATGGTTCTTTGTAGTGACTGTACTGTACAATCAATCATTAATACTGGTATTCTTAGTGGAATGATTTTGTTGATTCCACAGTTCAGTAAATTCTCAATATTGAAACCCAATGAACAAGTAAAATTACCTTCTTTAAAATTCTAAAAGTCCACAAATTATATCCCCAATGAAATAGCTGTTATTCTTAGTGGAATGATTTTGTTGATTCCACAGTTCAGTAAATTCTCAATATTGAAACCCAATGAACAAGTAATATTACCTTCTTTAAAATTCTAAAAGTCCACAAATTATATCCCCAATGAAATAGCTGTTATGGCCAAAATAAAAAAAATTATTGCCCACAAAATATAATGATTTTACTGCAGGTAAAATCTGATACACTAAGTAACATCCTTGACTGATACAGGAAAAGAATTATGTTCAGAGTAAAAAAATATATCTCCTGATATTGTTGAAAATGGAAAGAAGTCTGAAAGTGTGAATAAATAGTGTTTTATTTACACAGACTTTTAATATATATCCCTGCTGAAACTACATTTAAAATACAGTGTAATTTATAGGTAATTTATAAATGTACAAAGAATGTATTCAGATTTAGAGTTCATTGTATTTTACTGTTAAAAGAAGCTTTATACTTCTTAGATTTTATAAAAAATTGTACAGCAAAAAACTTGTTTAACACTTCAGAGCAGAATATGAATTTATTCACAGTTATAAGAAATGTTATACCTTTTCCAAAGAATATTGTTTGTTGATAGTTTCAGATAATAGAGCAGCATGTTGAGGGTTTACTCGAGAAGTTGCCTGAATTCTCAGAACAATGCAATCAGGTACTGAAGAAAGCACAGGATATAACCTCAAGGTAATTTTGTACCACAGGATTTTTTTACTTTCTATATCTTGGGCAGTTTACATGTGCCTTCCACTTGTAATATTTTTCTGAATCTTAAAAGTGATCTTGTTACGTTTTGTACAGATACCATCTACTTTTCCCCAACTAACGGGCACATGTCCTCAGGGTCTTCACACTGGGTCTCAGAAAGTTTCAGCCACTTTTTGAGAGTAACTGGCAAATTGAAGCTCAATTGCTGAAATTTGGCCACATTTTAATAAAATTCTTGTTGCCACTTTCAAAAATCTGTAGCCAGTTCTTTGAATTTGTAGCATTTGGCTACATTGGCGAATGACTCTTTCGTGAAAAAAATACCCTTTGTTTTGTTTTGAGAGATTTAACAGTGTACTTAAGCATTATTTTAGGGATCTACAGTATTCAGGTTAACAAAGTAATAAATATTTCTGGCATAACCAAAGTGAGAATAAATTTAAAGTAAATTTTGGAAGAAATGAAGATACAGAAGATCTATCCAGAGATGCCTTTTTGAAAAAACAAAAATTCAGCTAGATTAAGTTGAAAACAAACTCAAAACTAATCAGAATTCTGAATACCATTTAGCAAATCTTAAGAAGTGTTGTTAGATGTAGATATAATATAAATCTGGGATGTACAACAAGCAGATAACCACAGAAAAGAATTGAAGTCAAAGCAGTAATTTTCCTTTATAGTCGCCGAATGAACAGCCTGACGTTACAGCGTCACACGCAGTTGCTGGAGATCTTGGAACTTCCACAGTTGATGGACACATGTGTGAGGAATTGTTACTATGATGAGGCCCTGGAACTAGCATCCCATGTCAAACGCCTCGAGAAGAAACATTCAGGCATTCCAGTCGTAGCTGTAAGTATAGAAATATTTTTATTTGAAACTATAGAGTTTGGTCCAAGTTATAAAGCTCAGATTATAGATTGGTCTTTAACCTTATAGCATGCTAGGTAAATTGTCGTCTGCTGGAAATGTCGTCTGCTAAAATTGTTAAGTTCATTCAATTTGCTCCAAAATTGGAAGAAATATTGTCAGAGTAGCAAACAGCTTGGAACCTGATCAGACGCCGATTTAATCGGCGTCTGATCTGGTTCCAAGCTGTTTGCAAAGGCTGTTAAATTCGCCTGCAGCAGGCTAAGGGTTAAGAAACTCTTCCTAATTCTTCAAGATACTCATACTCATGTTTCTTAATATCTCACCATCTGCATTTGCTCACATCTTGACAGCTTAACAGTATGAAAGAATGTTTTCCATTAGAAAAAGTCACCAGTATTTCATTGTTTAAAAGCATGTAATTGTAAGCAATTTAATACCTACTTACTTTTCAGAAAAGAAACACCATTGTAGCAGGGTCAGATCATTTCACTATACTGGGTTATCAGTGGCAGCATAATTGTAGTTCCATTTTAACTCCTAACCCTTACCCTGCTAAATTTCTATAATGAACTTGTCCATCTTTCAATTTGGACAGTACCATTAACTGTTGAAAGGGGTGCTTAACGAAAAGATACTGACTGAATGGCGAACTGTGCATATCATGATCAGGATGCACGGATGTGCAGGCTGATCATGATCTAAACTTGTTGCAAAGGCAGAAACAATCGTGTCCAGCATGATAAGAGTGTTAAGAAGTGTTTAATATCACTGCAGATACTCACTTTAGCATCATCAGTGTGAATGCAAATTGTGTGATTTTTTGTTTTTAGAATATTGTAAATGAGGTGAAGATGTCAACGCAGTTAATGTTAAATCAGCTGATCCAACAACTGAGGACCAATGTTCAGCTGCCTGCCTGTCTTCGTGTGATCGGATATCTCCGGAGAATGGATGTTTTTACAGAAGTTGAGCTCCGTATCAAGTTTCTACAGGCAATGATTATCTCCTATTACTAAATCAGGGTTTAATTTAAGTTCGCATACTTGTGTAATGTGAGTACATTCTGAGAATGTGAGTGATTTTTGCGCAAGCTCTCAAAATCTGGCAAGTGCAAAATCAGAAATGAAAGTGACAACTTTCTTTTCTACAATTTTCTGTTTTGATCTGCAGTATGTTTGTATTCATTGGTAGGGTTACGACAAGCTACCCATTATTTGATGACGTTTGTACTCTGTGTGCATACTCAGCACACTAGTTTCAGATTGTAATCACTTAATACATGTACACAATCTAATTTCTTGTCGCTCAAGGAAATTTCTGTGAAAAAAAAATTACCAGGTATTTTTATATATAAGATTTTTATTTGAAACTGTTGAACAAAGTTGCGAGTAAAGTTGATTTTGATTTTGCAAGTTGAAATTTCTCGTAAAATTTTAAAAATTATAAATACAGTAAAATACCAGTTGCTCGAGGTCGCAAGAGTATGAGCAAAATTCTCAAGTTATCACAGGTTTCAAATGATCTAAATATAGAACATACAAGAAAAATGCTTTATGACGGCATGAATTCCTCTGGTGTGCTCAGCCCATTTATGCGGTGTTTAACCGTAGTTAAGTAAACTCTGTTAAGAAAACTAGAATTTGTTCGATGTGGAAGGGTTGTTGGTCTACAAAGGAACTGATATAGTTGGAATGAAGCACTGTAGGATGGTACATGATCTTTAGGTCTTATAATAGAGGTTATAGTATATAATTTATAAGCTACTTCAAATTTTCTTTTGGTTTCTTTTGTTGAGAGTTTGTTGAAGATTCAAGATACTTTGTTTGGTATAAACAAATAGTATATCCACTGGGAAACATACAAAACAAATTATTTAGGTTATGAAGACAAGCTGGACATAATAAATAGAACCATATCATAATGTAAGTTTGGAAGGGCGCATATTTTTTAATCCCCCGCCGTGGCGGAGGGATTATGGGAATGGTCTGCGTCCGTCCTTCCGTCCGTAACAAAATCGTGTCCGGTCCATGTCTCCTAAATCCCTTGAAGGATTTTCATGAAACTTGGGTCAAATGATCACCTCATCAAGACGATGTGCAGAACCCATGAGTCAGCCTTGTCGGTTCAAGGTCAAGGTCACAACTCAAGGTCAAAGGTTTGAGCCTGCCTTTTTGTGTCCGCTCTGTATCTCCTAAACCCCTTGAAGGAATTTTATAAAACTTGGGTCAAATGATCACCTCATCAAGAAGATGTGCAGAACCCTTGAGTCAGCCATGCCGGCTCAAGGTCAAGGTCACAACTCAAGGTCAAAGGTTTTAGCCTTCCATTTTGTGTCCGCTCTATATCTCTTAAACCCCTTGAAGGAATTTTATAAAACTTGGATCAAATGATCACCTCATCAAGACGATGTGCAGAACCCATGAGTCAGTCATGCCGGCTCAAGGTCAAGGTCACAACTTAGGGTCAAAGGTTTGAACCTTCCATTTTGTGTCCGCTCTATATCTCCTAAACCCCTTGAAGGATTTTCATCAAACTTGGGTCAAACGATCACCTCATCAAGGCGATGCGCAGAACTTATGAGTCAGCCATGTCGGCTCAAGGTCAAGGTCACAACTGAAGGTCAAAGGTTTCAGCTCTGTATCTCCTAAACCCCTTGAAGGAATTTTATAAAACTTGGGTCAAATGATTACCTCATCAGAACGATGTGCAGAAATTATGGGTCAACCATGCCAGCTCAAGGTCAAGGTCACAACTAAGGGTTGAAGGTTTGAGCCTTTCATTTGGTGTCCACTCTATATCTCCTTAACCCCTTGAAGGATTTTCATTCAACTTGGGTCAAATGATCACCTCATCAAGAACTCATGAGTCAGCCATGTCAACTCAAGGTCAAGGTCACAACTGAAGGTCAAAGGTTTCAGCTCTGTATCTCCTAAACCCCTTGAAGGATTTTCATGAAACTTTGGTCAAATGATCACCTCACCAAGACGTTGTGCAGAATTCATGAGTCAGCCATGTCAGTTCAAGGTCAAGGTCACAGCTAAAATCAAAGGTTTTACCCTTTCACTATCCATAGCAGTGGCAGGGGATTTAGCTGTCTTTCAGACTGCCTTGTCATAGAAGGGTTTAAATAATGTATGAAGCAATTTGTAAATATTAATTGATATAAACAACCTGCTGGTGTACTGGTATTGACTGACTTTTAACAAACTATTAAAGGGCCAGTATGGTTTAATATATAAAGGGGTAGTTGTAGCTTCTATTCCGTCTAAACACCTGATCGCATTGTATTGACGTGCTGTCTTTTATACATTTGCAGGCAAGAGACTCATGGTTCCAAGGCATCCTGGAAGCTGTTCCAAAAGAAGATGGTAATATATTTTTTACTTTTTATTGTCTTGACTTTTTTAACAGACACACACACACACACACATTCTTTCTCTGTCTTTCTCTCTTTACTTGTATATGGATGTTTTTAAATACATTGACACAAGAAAGGGAGAGTAGAATCCCCGAAAGCATTGAGTGCACCAAACACATCCAGAGTCATAGATCTCAAAGCAGGCCACTCACAAAGTGACACTTTTGTGGGTAGAAATATGGCACAATCCTGGATTTATTTATTTTTTGCCGCTTTGCTACATTTAATGTTACAGAAAAGTTCTATGAATTTTAAGTTGAATTACCATTATTAGAATTATGTCTCCCACACCACTGTGGTGGGAGACATATTGATTTACTTCTGTCTGTGTGTGTGTCAGTCTGTCACAAATCTTGTCCGCACTCTAAGTCGAACATTTCTCATCCGATCTTCACCAAACTTGAAAAAAATGTGTTTGCCAATAAGTCCTCGGCCAAGTTCGATAACTAGCCAGATCAGCCCAGGCACTTCGGAATTATGGCCCTTGAATTACCGATAGGCCGGTTACTCCAAAACTTACCGATGGGCCGCTTACTCCAAAACTTACTCCAAAACTATCAAAGGTATATTTTCTGTGAGTAAACAGTATATAAAGACAGACTAACTATTCAGATGATTAGGCAGTTGTGGGAGACATGCCCTTTTCACAAAAGCAGCTCTAGCTTTTGCTTGTTTTCCTTTTGCATTTGAAGTGTCTGTATTTTCAGTAGGGGTCACATAGTCTGTAATGTTTGCAATTGAATTATAGTAATACATTATACCTGATCTGAATCTGATTGACTGATTTTCTGCAAGTATATGTGTACTTTGCTTGGTAAACTATTTACGAAAAAGTCTTTAGTGCACGGTGAATTGCAGATTTTGGCAAATTTATATTCTGCTAAATAGAAATGACATTTAATTGTTTCTCAATCAAATAAATTGAATTAACTTGCTATGATACAGTGAACTTACCCGAGAGATCATGTCAATGAAGAGGCCACTTGCATTAAGAGACCACTTTCTCAGCTCCTTTTTGTGTTGTTGAAGAACAGATCATGTATCAGCAGACCAATTGTGTTAAGAGACCACTTTTTGCCATTCCCTTAGGTGGTCTCTAAATGCAGTGTGTTCAGTGTAGTTGTAAGATGACATGCAAAAATATGGAAAGCTGGCAAATACACCAATAGTCTTGACATGACTGACTTTGACTCAAACATTTTCACCATGTTCAGATGTTAATTCTTCCATGTTGCCCAATATCTCCTCTGTTTACGTTGAGGTATGAATTCATATATATAAGATGTTTTCAGGGTCAGATACAGGTAAACGTGGGATATGATTAGATGTAGAAACAGTATGAATTATTTTGTAGTTATATTGCCTGTGGTCTAGCTTACTGCAGAAAAATTCTGTGGCTTTTTATCAAGTTACAGTCAGACCTGTGTTAAAGATCATCTCTGAACATAGTCACCTGTGTTGAAATGCCACAGATCAAAACAATTGCAGTGTATTTTTGCTTATTGATATAATATAAAGACAACCTGTAACCTTTAAGCAAAGAAAGTGTTTTGGCGATCCCATGTGGACTCTTTTTATACAGGTTTGACTGTATTTGTTTCAGTTAATTCAAATTTTTATCTCGACTATTCGAAGAATAGTCTAGCTATTCTACTCACCCTGGCGTCGGCGTCACACCTTGGTTAAGTTTTTGCATGCAAGTACATACAGCTGTCATTTAAAGTTCCATAACTCTAACATGTATTTTGAGCAAATTATGCCCCTTTTTGGACTTAGAAAATTCTGGTTGAAGTTTTATATGCAAGTTACTATCTCCAAAACTAATTTAGATATTGAATTGAAACTTCACATGTGCCTTCGGGGTTATAAAACTAGTTGATAGCACCAAGTCCCATAACTCTGACCTTCATTTTGGCCAAATTATGCCCCCTTTTGGACTTAGAAAATTCTGGTTAAAGTTTTGCGTGCAAGTACATACAGCTATTACTAAAAGGCATATAGATTTGAAACTTATTAGCCCACCATCATCAGATGGTGGGCTATTCAAATCACTCTGCGTCTGTGGTCCGGCGTCCTTCCGTCCGTCCATCCGTCCGTCCGTCCTTCCGTTAACAATTTCTCGTTATCGCATCTCCCCAGAAACTACCAGGGGGATTTTGACCAAACTTTGTCAGAATGATGTATTGGTACCCTAGTTGTGTCCCCCTGAAAATCAGACTGGTTCAAGAAATTTTTAGTAAGTTATGGCCCTTTGTTTATTTCTATAATTTACATAGATTTATATAGGGAAAAACTTTGAAAATCTTCTTGCCCAAAACCACAGAGCCTAGGGCTTTTATATTTGATATGAAGCATCATCTAGTGGTCCTCTATCAAGATGATTGAAATTATTTCCCTGGGGTCTAATATGGCCCCGCCCCGGGGGTCACATGGTTTATATAGACTTATATAGGGAAAAACTTTGAAAAACCTCTTGTCCAAAACCACAGGGCCTAGGGCTTTGATATTTTGTATGTGACATCATCTAGTGGTCTTCTACTAAGATTGTTCAAATTATCCCCCTAGGGTCAAATATGGCCCCGCCCCGGGGGTCACATGGTTCATATAGACTTATATAGGGAAAAGCTTTTAAAAACTTCTTGTCAATAACCTACAACATTCAAATTTGGACCACATGTATGGTTTTGAGTGGCAAGATGAACCTTGACATGAGTTGACCTTGATTTTGACCTAGTGACCTACTTTCACATTTCTGTAGCTACAACCTTCAAATTTGGACCACATGCATAGTTTTGTGCACTGAAATAAACTTTGACCTTGACATTGACCTAGTGACCTACTTTCACATTTTTGAAGGTACAGGCTTCAAATTTGGACCACATGCATAATTTCGTGTTCCGAAATGAAATTTGACCTTGATTTTGACCCAGTGACCTACTTTCACATTTCTCAAGCTACAGCCTTCAAATTTGGACCACATGCATGGTTTTATGTACCAAAACAAACTTTAACCTTTACATTGACCTAGTGACCTACTTTCACATTTGTGAAGGTACAGGCTTCAAATTTGGACGACATGCATAGTTCTATATTCCAAAATAAATTTTGACCTAGTGACCTACTTTCACATTTCTCAAGCTACAGCCTTCAAATTTGGACCACTTGGGTAGTTTTGTGTACCGAAATGAACTTTGACCTTAAGATTGACCTAGTGACCTACTTTCACATTTCTGTAGCTACAGGCTTCAAATTTAGACCACATGCATGGTTTTGTGTACCGAAACAAACTTTGACCTTTACATTGACCTAGTGACCTACTTTCACATTTCTCAAGCTACAGCCTTCAAATTTGGACCACTTGCGTAGTTTTGTGTAACGAAATTAACTTTGAACTTAAGATTGACCTAGTGACCTACTTTCACATTTCTGTAGCTACAGGCTTCAAATTTAGACCACATGAATAGGATTGTGTACCGAAACAAACTTTGACCTTGACATTGACCTAGTGACCTTCTTTCACATTTTTGAAGGTACAGGCTTCAATTTTGGACTACATGCATAGATTTGTTTCTGAAGTGAAATTTGACCTTGATTTTGACTTAGTGACCTACTTTCACATTTCTCAAGCTACAGCCTTTAAATTTGGACCACTTGCATAGTTTTGTGTACCGAATTAAACTTTGACCTTAAGATTGATCTAGTGACCTACTTTCACATTTCTCAAGCTACAGCTTTCGAATTTGGACCACAGGCACAGTGTTGTGTACGGAAATGAAATTTGACCTTGAGCTAGTCAGTAAGTCTTGAAATTTGGAACACTCAAAAATGGCACATTGGTGGGCGCCAAGATCACTCTGTGATCTCTTGTTTTTTCTTTTTCTAGATCAATTACCTACCTCACTGGGTCAAGTCCCATAACTCTGACATGTATTTTGACCAAATTATGCTCCTTTTGGACTTAGAAAATTCTGGTTAAAGTTTTGCGTGCAAGTACATACAGCTATTACTAAAAGGCATATAGATTTGAAACTTATTTTTTCTTTTTCTAGATCAATTACCTACCTCACTGGGTCAAGTCCCATAACTCTGACATGTTTTTTGGGCAAATTATGCCCCCTTTTGGACTTAGAAAATCGTGGTTGAAGTTTTGCGTGCAAGTACATACAGTTATTACCAAAAGGCATATAGCTTTGAAACTTAATTATTCTTTTTCTAGGTCAATTACCAACCTCACTGGGTCAAGTTCCATAACTCGTAACATATATTTTGAGCAAATTATGCCCCCTTTTGGACTTAGAAAATTCTGGTTAAAGTTTTGCAAGTTACTATCCCCAGAACTAATGCAGATATTGAATTGAAACTTAACATGTTTCTTCAGGGTTATAAAACTAGTTGATAGCATCAAGTCCCATAACTCTGATATGCATTTTGGTCAAATTATGTCCCCTTTCGAACTTAAAACTCTTTTGATATTTAACATTTTGGGTAATCATTTCCTGCTTCTGTGACAATATTTCGAATAGTCGAGCTTGGCTGTCTTACGGACAGCTCTTGTTTATTTGCATTTTCATGTTTTGATGCAATTTGAAAAAAGTGGGTTATTTTTTTATGCCCCCACCCCCACCCCCACCCCACCCTATTCCACCATTCAAAGAAGAACGGTCAGTAGACCATTTGTTTCCTGGTCAATAGAAGTAGATGATTCCTATTATTTATTGGAACAGTAGGTCAGGGGTCAAGGATATAGCAACTTTGAGATTGAAGAAGTTTCTTCTCAGTATTTAAACCTTTAGCCTGCTTAATTTCAAAAATGGACTGGTCCATCATTCAGTTTGGACAGTACCATTTATTATTTGAAGGGGTATTCAAAGAAAATTTACTGACTGATTAGCGAACAGTGCAGACCATGATCAGACTGCTGCATGGATGTGCAGGCTGATTTTGGTCTGCACTGGTCGCAAAGGCAGAACCAATTGCTGCCAGCAGGCTAAAGGTAAAAGAACACTTACGCTTGCAGTTGTCATGTTTCATAGGATGATTGCCTGTGATCAGTAGTTGAGACGAGTAAGTCAAAGGTCAAGGTCACAGTTGCCTTGAGACTGGAAATAATTTCAGCTCAATAACTAAAGTACTCTAAGGTCTATTGTCATCAAATTCCATTAGATTATTGCCTGTGGTCAGTAGCTGACCATTTTGTTGAAGGACTCGGTCAAATTGGTCTTGTTAACTGAAACTGTTTTCTCATTAATTGCTGTAGACCTTTCTTTTTATGGCCACTAAATTTTAAATGGTGGTTGCTTCTGGTCAAATAGTTGAAAGGTTCACAATTTTTACCTGTTCCAGTGATACATGGTCAGGATGTTTGTCTTTATAACACTCTAGAGGCTACATTTTTAGCTCGACTATTCGAAGAATAGTCTAGCTATTCTACTCACCCTGGCGTTGGCGTCACACCTTGGTTAAGTTTTTGCATGCAAGTACATACAGCTATCATTTAAAGGCATATAGCTTTGAAACTTATTTATTCTTTTTCTAGGTCAATTACCAACCTCACTGGGTCAAGTTCCATAACTCTAACATGTATTTTGAGCAAATTATGCCTCCTTTTGGACTTAGATAATTTTGGTTAAAGTTTTACATGCAAGTTACTATCTCCAAAACTAATGCAGATATTGAATTGAAACTTCACATGTGTCTTCGGGGTTATAAAGCTAGTTGATAGCACCAAGTCCCATAACTCTGACCTTCATTTTGGCCAAATTATGCCCCCTTTTGGACTTAGAAAATTCTGGTTAAAGTTTACATGCAAGTTACTATCTCCAAAACTAATGCAGATATTGAATTGAAACCTAACATGTTTCTTCGGGATTTTAAAACTAGTTGCTAGCATCAAGTCCCATAACTCTGACATGTATTTTGGTCAAATTATGTCCCCTTTCGAACTTAAAACTCTTTTGATATTTAACATTTTGGGTAATAATTTCCTGCTTCTGTGACAATATTTCGAATAGTCGAGCTTGGCTGTCTTACGGACAGCTCTTGTTTACCTGATCTTCATGAAACATAGTCAGAAATTGTCATCCCATTCATGCTAATGTTGAAAATGTGTTATCTGGGGTCAAAATTAGTCCAGGGAAGGGTTACAGGGGCTTCATGGCCCTTAAGGCCCTTTTGCTAAAAATGAGGTGTTCTAAACAGCTTATTGCAGTACCACACTCCATAGATTTTCTAACTACCCACCTGGTACAGTATCACTAATATATTGTACTATATACTATGCATATTGACAAACATTCATTATGTACAGAGGTACACAGAAATTAGTGGGTAGGTAAAATATGGCTCAGCCTACTTATTTGATAACACCAAAGTAACAAAATTGGTAACATTGTACTTAGGCGTAAAAAAAAGTTGCAAAACTGCACTTTTTATGCTTTAAACATGGTCAGTGATGTTAGAAATCAACTTACTGATGCTCTAAAGGCATATCCCCCTTATTTGTATTCATTTTTTGACACATAAATAATTTCCGAAAAGTCTCACTTAATAAAAAAAAAAAAAACCTTCCGACCTACCTACCCTAATTTTTTTTAAGCATGTTACCGTCCTTAAAATAACTTTTATACCTGGTACGAAAGCAGTGGGACAATGCGAAAGGTTCCATTATAAACTAGTTGCTCATGTTTCAAATATGACCCACTTCAGTATACCAAATTGTGATCCACAAAAAATGCACTCAACAAAAATAGCATTTTGTTGGTAACTTATCTGCAGGTAACTTATATGCATTTGATTTTGATTTTGTGGCTTATTTATGAGGGTTATAGCATTTATCCAATTGGTACAGAAATCAAAGACATATACACGTACGTTTTAGTGAATTATTGTTAATATCTGACATTCATTGTACTTAAAATGTTATACATGTAGTTGTTAATTTTGAATGTTGACATTTATAAATTTAGAACCAGATCGAGAAGTTAAAAATTTCGCTTGGTGCATTTATCATTCAATATTGTTGTTACCATGACTATCGGAACCTCAGCTGAAGTTTTTTCTGTATCTTATGAAGTTATGAATTAATTTCTGGTTACCATGACAATATAGCAGCTTAATTATATAGTGTTATCTTTCATACATGTACCAGTACTTTCTTTAAGTGGATACTGTAATTTGGTTTTAATGACAAACTAATTACTTTTTAAGGTCTAAAATAGTACTGAAAATATATAAATCATAACATACACAACATCTATTTCAGCATACACGCATATTACCAAGTCTATTGAAGCAAGTCGTGTAAACTTGTTTGACATCATCACACAGTACAGGGCAATATTCTCAGATGAAGATCCACTCTTGTCTACATCCAAAGATGAATCTCTGAATGAAGGGGCGTTGTTCCATACATGGATTGTTCAAAAGGTAGTGGACTGAATTTTTAGGGCTTTCGAGCAATGAATTAATTGTCATCTTAAATGAGCCGCGCCATTAGAAAACCAACATAGTGCATTTGCGGCCAGCATTGATCCAGACCAGCCTGCGCATCCACGCAGTCTGGTCAGGATCCATGCTGGTCGCTAACGGTTTGTCTAATTGCAATAGGCTTTGAAAGCCAACAGCATGGATCCTGATCATACTGCGCAGACTGGTCTGGATCCATGCTGGTCACAAATGCACTATGTTGGTTTTCTCATGGTGCGGCTCAAATGTTGAAGGTTTGGTTATCATTGCTATTTAAGGTAAACATGTGGATTTCAGTTTTATGAAAAATTATGTTATTGGTAATGGGATTTTTTTTCGTCATTGGGATTCAATTTCATAGATTGAAGCAATTATAAAATCCATTAGAATTGGATCAACTTTTACAGAAAGTACAGGAAAAGGAAATTAACACATTAAATGATTTTCAAATTTTGAATTAACAACTACAGGCCCTTTTCTTATTTTGAATCATATAATCAACTTGAGACGTTAACAGTAATACCATTATAATAGGTCACTGGTGCCTTAGAAAGATAGAGATTTTACTTGGTTTTACTATTTTCAGGTTAAAAATAATACTAGTCTATCATGATAGATGCCTTAGAAATAGAAGTAGATTTTAACTGGTTTGACTTTTTATCAGGTTTCTCAGTTTCTGGCAATACTGGAGGAAGATTTAGCTCGAGGTGTAGGTGGGAGATTGGACTCTATACTTGGACAGTGTATGTACTTTGGATTGTCCTTCAGCAGGGTGGGTGCAGACTTTCGAGGATTACTGACTCCTATATTCCAACAAGCAGCACTAAATGGTCTATTACTAGCACTTCAGGAGGCTAATAAAAGGTTTGAAGTTGTGTATATATTTTCCATATTACATTCTCATAATTAAATGAGGGAAATTCAGCGCAACTTGACATATAACTTTTCATCTTGTTACTGTGGTGCATTTGCAACACAATTCATCAGGTAGACATCATGCCTAATAAGAGGCACTTAATTCAATCCCCAGACATAAATGAGCCGCGCCATGAGAAAACCAACATAGTGCATATGCGACCAGCATGGATCCAGACCAGCCTGCGCATCCATGCAGTCTGGTCAGGATCCATGCTGTTCGCTTTCAAAGCCTATTGCAATTAGAGAAACCGTTAGTGAACAGCATGGATCCTGACCAGACTGCGCGGATGCGCAGGCTGGTCTGGATCCATGCTGGTTGCAAATGCACTATGTTGGTTTTCTCATGGCGTGGCTCAAATGTTGATTTGACAGAAGACTGTATTTCTGAAATCATGTCTGAATGTTTTCTTACTGCCTGCCCGCTTATCTCAGTAGGGAGAGCGCAGATCTAAGGATCACATGGTCATGAGTTCTTCCTCAGACAAGGCGTATGTTCACCGTGATGATTTGATAAAAGACATTGTGCAGGGTTTTCCCGGACGCAGGTTTTCTGCATCCCTGATGCGCTTTTACTGCTTTGAACTCACATTTTTTAGTGCCTCTGCGTCCACTGGACCCGCAAAATCGGTCACGAAACTCCTTTGCACTGAAGCCTCCTTTGCGCAGATACTCATGTAAAATGCGCAGTTTTTTATCACCGGGACCATCCCCGAATCGTGGGTGCTCATTATACACAGGTATAGACGATTTTCCAACTTCAAAACAAGTTTTGTTATCGATGTTCGCCATTTTGGTAAAGGGAAACTACTCTCCGCGCTAACTGTCATCGCTAAAATCTAAAATTGCTGTTATGTTCCGTAAAAGATCGAGTGGTTTGTTTTTTTATTAAACAAAATTAATTTCATATAAATTTTTATGTATTTTGATGAAAAATATTAATAAATCACAAAAAATTATGATACTAATTAAGGATCGAGTATTATCTTTAACCGAGATAAAACTGTGAACAACATAATTGACACGAGGTGCCACCTTAATTGCCGGTAATTACTGGCTATTTGATCATAACAAAAAGACTATCACACCTTTTGTAATCGGTCTGAATTGAGAAGCTCATGCCATTTTGAAAGATACCATTCCAAAATATTGAATCAACTGCTGTCTAAATTAAAAAGATACAATTAAGTTCATTTGTTTTAAGGGTAAATTTTTATAGTAATAATGTCCATTTTCAAGATAAATCATTTTTGGACCCCCAAAAATTATTAGGGACCCTTAAATTAGCAGCCATGGGAGTCCATGGACTCCCAGATAAAAAACCCGAGGGAAAACCCTGATTGTGTCTGAAATCATTCGTCCTCCACCTCCGATTCATGTGGGGATGTTGACAGATACTTTCGAATAATAATTTTGTTCTGGTTAGGTTAACTGCCCGCAGTTACATAACTAAATTACTGTTAAAAATCAGCTTTAAACCTAAAACAAACAAACAAACAAACAAAATGTTTTCTTACTCCTCCTCCTATTGATGTTGAATGTTTGTCATTTACTTATAAAGATTGTCTGTACAGATACATCAGTATATCATATATAAACAGAAATACTGTTGAAAAATGTCATTAAACACATGCAAAACAAAATCAGAAATGTGTGGAGTTTTTTGCAGTTTCAATGTAAGTATGTCTTAAAGGCATGTTTTAAATGTTAATAAATCAAGTTTAGTTCAGTTAGGGCTGTCGTTGATAGAAACGATATCGATGTATCAACAATGTTTTTTGGTCAATCAATTATCGATTCCCATTTTCAAAAATCAATATTTTACAGAGATAAAAAACTACCCAAATAAACACTCAGACCCTAAAAAACAACTAAAGTTCACAAAGTTGTAAATTTGGATAAATGCAAAAAAAGGAGTGAAGGCAAAATAAAAATGAAAGATGTCATTAATTTTTATGTATTTCTTTTATTTCATAAATACAAATACAACACAATCAAACAGAAATATGAAAAGTAGGCAATAAAACTTAAAATAGCATTTACAGGAAGGGATATAGTATGCATATGAACAAATAGGTCGTTAATCTAACTTAATAATCAATATATCGATGTATCGTCGATATTTGTCTTCTGATATATCGGTATCGTTGATACGTTTAAGACCCAATCAATGACAGCCCTAAGTTCAGTTCAAATTACTTAGACCATTTTTCCACATGTATGTATTTACAGATTTGAGGACAGTATGAGATGTTACAGCCTCCTGTCAGCAACATCTACTATGGGTGGTCTACCGTACAATGCGGCCACTCAGGTAAGTACATAGCTATACAGAATGTTCTTTTGTGTAATGCAGAAATGCCATTTTCATATACAGAATGTTCTTTTGTGTAATGCAGAAATGCCATTTTCATACAGAATGGTCTTTTGTGTAATGCAGAAATGCCATTTTTATACAGAATGTTCTTTTGTGTAATGCAGAAATGCCATTTTCGTACAGAATGTTCTTTTGTGTAATGCAGAAATGACATTTTCAAAGGCTAATACATGTACTAATTTTGTCAAAGTAAGTAAATCTCAGGATGAACTGTTTAACAGTGTGAAACACACACCTATGATTAACAAATAATCAAGACCTTTGAGTGATTTGTTGCCTGATTTATTATAGTACAGAGTTCTGATGCTCAGGATTTGAACCACAACGGTGTTAGCCTGAATGGCTAAATATCTAAGCATCTGTACGATGAACCATGATAAATAAGAAGACAAACCACCTTGCTTGTTTTCATTCTTACATGATCATTGAAATATTTTGATAAAACATTTGCTAGGCTTCACTTATCCAAGTTTTAATAAACTGGACATCATACAACAATTTGACATCATAATTGATGTCATAATGCTGTCTTGCCAGTTCATGTGTCAGCCATTATTAGCTCACCAGAGCACGAAGTGCTCAAGGTGAGCTTTTGTGATCGCCCTGTGTCCGTCACTATTAACATCATTAACACTCTAGAGGTCACAATTTTGACCCAATCTTAATGAAACTTGGTCAGAATGTTACCCTCAATAAAATCTTGGACAAGTTCGATATTGGGTCATCCCGGGTTAAAAACTAGGTCACCAGGTCAAATCAAAGGAAAAGCTTGTTAACACTCTAGAGGTCACAATTTAGGCCCAATCTTAATGAAACTTGGTCAGAATGTTACCCTGAATAAAATCTTGGATAAGTTCGATATTGGGTCATCCCGGGTTAAAAACTAGGTCACCAGATCAAATCAAAGGAAAAGCTTGTGAGTCCCCTACTGGTTGAAAACCAGTTTCGGGGACAATAGGAATGCGCTTTTCCGTCATTCCGTCCGTCCGTCTGTCCGTCCGTCGTCCGCAATTTCGTGTCCGGTCCATAACTCTGTCATCCATGAAGGGATTTTAATATTACTTGGCACAAATGTTTCCCATGATGAGACGACGTGTCATGCGCAAAAACCGGACCCCTAGCTCAAAGGTCAAGGTCACAATTGGAGGTCAAAGGTCAACAGGGCTTTTTTCCTGTCTGGTCCATAACTCTCCCATCCATGAAGGGATTTTAATATTACTTGGCACAAATGTTCCCCATGATGAGACGACGTGTCATGCGCAAAACCCAGACCCCTAGCTCAAAGGTCAAGGTCACAGTTGGAGGTCAAAGGTCAACAGGGCTTTTTTCCTGTCCGGTCCATAACTCTCCCATCCATGAAGGGATTTTAATATTACTTGGCATAAATGTTCCCCATGATGAGACGACGTGTCATGGGCAAAACCCGGACCCCTAGCTCAAAGGTCAAGGTCACAATTTTAGGTCAAAGGTCAACAGGGCTTTTTTCCTGTCCGGTCCATAACTCTGCCGTCCATGAAGGGATTTTAATATTACTTGGCACAAATGTACCTCATAATAAGACGATGTGTCATGCACAACTTTCAGACCCCTGGCTCAAAGGTCAAGGTCACACTTAGCAGTCAAATGTTAACATAGCATGAACAGGGTCTGTTTCGTGTCCGGTCCATAACTCTGACATTCATTAAGGGATTTCAATATTACTTGGCACAAATGTTCCCCATGATGAGACGACGTGTCGTGCGCAAATCCCGGACCCTTAGCTCAAAGGTCAAGGTCACAATTGGAGGTCAAAGGTCAATAATTTTTTTTTCCTGTCCGATCCAGAACTCTGTCATCCATCAAGGGATTACAATATCACTTGGCATAATTGTTCCCCATGATGAGATGACATGTCATGCGCAAGACCCAGTACCCTAGCTTAAAGGTCAAGGTCACACTTTGAGATCAAAGGTCAGTAGGATTTTTTTCCTGTCCAGTCTAAAACTTTGTCATGCAAAACAGGATTTAGATATCAGTTGGCACAAATATCCCCCTGGATGAGACAACATGTTATGCGCAAAACCCAAGCCCAGGGTCTAATGTCAAGGTCACACTTAGAGACCAAAGGTCAGACACAAGAATGACTTTGTCTGGAGCATTTCTTCTTCATGCATGGAGGGATTTTGATGTCACTTGGCACAAATGTTCACCAACATAAGACGGATTGTCATGCGCAGAAACCAGGTTCTAAGGTCAAGGTCATATTTAGAGGTCAAAGGTCAAATTCAAGAATGACTTTGTCCGGAGCATTTCTTCTTCATGCATTGAGGGATTTTGATGTAACTTGGACCAAATGTTCACCACCATGAGGCACCCTTGTTTTTAGAATTACGTCTCTTTGTTTTACTATAAATAGATTTTATTGTAACTTTTTTTATTATTGGCCGTAGAGAAAAATCGAGATCACTTTTCTGTGGTACAACATGCATGTTACATCCATTTTTAGCTCGACTATTCATAGAATAGTAGAGCTATTGGACTCGCCCATGCGTCGGCGTCCGCGTCCACGTCCGCGTCCCGATTTGGTTAAGTTTTTGTATGTAAGCTGGTATCTCAGCAACCACTTGTGGGAATGGATTGAAACTTCACACACTTATTCACTGTGATAAACTGACTTACATTGCACAGGTTCCATAACTCTGTTTTGCTTTTTTACAAAATTATGCCCCTTTTTTGACTTAGAAATTTTTGGTTAAGGTTTTGTATGTAAGCTTGTATCTCAGTAACCACTTGTGGGAATGGATTGAAACTTCACACACTTATTAACTGTGATAAACTGACTTACATTGCACAGGTTCCATAACTCTATTTTGCTTTTTACAAAATTATGCCCCTTTTTCGACTTAGAATTTTTTGGTTAAGGTTTTGTATGTAAGCTGGTATCTCAGTACTCACTAATGGGAATGGATTGAAACTTCACACACTTGTTCACTGTCATGATCTGACATGCACAAAGCAGGTCCCATAACTTTATTTTGATTTTTTACAAAATTATGCCCCTTTTTCAACATAGAAATTTTTGGTTAAGTTTTTGTATGTAAGCTGGTATCTCAGTATCCACTAATGGGAAAGGATTGAAACTTCACACACTAGTTCACTTTCATGATATGACGTGCAGTGCAAAGGGTCAATAACTCAACTTTGCATTTTACAAAATTATGCCCCTTTTTCAACTTAGGAGTTTTTGGGTTAAATTCTTATATGTAAGCTGGTATCTCAGTACCCACTAATGGGAATGGATTGAAACTTCATACACTTGTCCACTGTCATGAGCTGATAAGCACTATGCAGGTTCCATAACCCTATTTTACTTTTTTACTAAATTATGCCCCTTTTTCGACTTTCTTATTCATTCAAGCGACAAGGCTGTTAAATAGTCGAGCGTTGCTGTCCTCCGACAGCTCTTGTTTAGGTGTATTTTGACCTATCTCTACCTGGTAAAGAGTTTCTTGTGGTCTTATATTATATAGTTTTTTTTTTTTTTTGTTGTTTTTTTTAAGATAAATTTCCCTTTGTTGGTACTATAAATAACTTATATGATAATTTTTTTATAATCGGCAAAAACATTTCAATATGAAAACAACTGTGGGTTTTTATATATGCACAATTTAATCCAGGTGTGTTGTTATAACATATTGTATATACCGTATTTTGGTGTGTATAGGTCGCACTTTTTCTACCCATTTTGCTGCCTGAAAAAGTTCCTGCGACCTATACGACAGAACATTGCCAGCAGTTTTTTTTTTCGGGCCAATTTTCTGACTGTAGCTCTCGCAAAATTACGTGCATCTGTTATGAACGAACAAAATGGATAAAAAAATCAATATCGGCGGCTTTTCAACCAATAGCGGTTACTTTCAATAAAATATATCGTAAATAACCCATACAGACTATTAAAATTACGAATGACTTTAATTCAAAGATGTTTTTGCAGTCTGAATTACGTTTGTTTCTACTTTCGTTTTACTGGACGCCATTGACATGTACTCCGGGTTGGATAAAATCCGGACAGATCCGTCCTCCATTCCAAACATTGTTTATACAAATTCTTAGCGTATTAAAAAATTTGAAAGATAATTTTTTACTTTTGATTTTTAAATAAAAGAAAAAAATCCAAACAGATATTTTGTTAATCTTTTTACTCAAAATCAAAAGAACGCGGTTAATTACATGACACGGAAAGGTGTTATAATTGCTGTGCAAACAATTCACACTTAAACTTGCATGACAACAGAATGTAAACGCAAACCGTCTGCTGCCAATTAGTGTCAAAAAGCCGCTTTTCTTTGATGTAGTCTGTTACCGATACTACTGTTGGTACGAAACAGTTGGGAACGAAAATAACACTGTCCGATTTCCACCAATCAGGTTCCGATAATAATTCAGTCCGCGGCATCAATATGGCCGCCGCCATAACTTTTTTGCCGGTAAATATTAAATATTGCTGGGGAAAAAATCTGAAATTTAACTGCGACTAATACGCTAGAAGTAAAATTTTCCGACTATTTCCAGAGCAAAAATTAGATGCGGACTATACATTACCGCGACCTATACACACCAAAATACGGTAATAGTACAATATTGTTTATACATCATTGACAGATATCAGTTCATGATGTTATACTGCAGTAGAGAAAGTTAGGTGCCTTCCAGTAGGGGACTTTGTATTGCATGGCAATACTTCATTCACTTGTTAATACTGTAGAGGCCACATTTATGACTATATCTTCATGAAACTTGGTCAGAATGTTAATCATGATGATCTCAAAGTCCAGTTTGAATCTGGGTCACGTAGGATCAAAAACTAGGTCACCAGGTCAGATCAAAAGAAAATCTAGATAACACTCTAGAGGCCACATTTATGAACATATCTTAATGAAACTTGCTCAGAATGTTAATCTTGATGATCTATAGGTCAAGTTCAAATCTAGGTCAGGTGGAATCAGAAACTAGGTCACCAGGTCAAATCAAAGGAAAAGCTTGTTAACACTCTAGAGGCCACATTTATGACTGTATCTTCATGAAACTTAGTCAGAATGTTAATCTTGATGATCTTAAGGTCAATTTCCAATCTGGGTCATGTGGGGTCAAAAACTAGGTCACCGGGTCAAATCAAAGAAAAAGTTAGTTAACACTTTAGAGGCCACATTTATGACCATATCTTGATGAAACTATCTTGATGATCTTTAGGTCAATAGGTCAAGTGAGCGATACAGGGCCTTCATGGCCCTCTTTTTTTTAGAATACACAAAGCTTGACTTTCTTCTTTGTTAAACTGGCAATCAAATCCAGCCATGTTAGAATTCTCAAATTACTGAGAAAATTGAATGTTGTGTTGTTATTCTGAACAAAAAGGGTCAAACACATTACAAGACTAAGTGAAAAATTGTTGATTCTTGAGTGGAACAAAGGACATTGTATCTGATCTGTAGAAAATGACAGTACTATTTTTATGCCCCAGAAGGTGGGCATATTAAAATCGCACTGTCCATCCATCAGTCTGTGCGTGCGTGCGTCTGTCCATGTGAATTCTTGTCCAGGCTGTAACTCTGCCATCCATAAAGGGATTTTGAAATAACTTGGCATAAATGTTCACCATAATGAGACAACATGTCTTGCGCAAGATCCAGAAGCCTAGCTCCAAGGTCAAGGTCACACTTAGAGGTTAAACGTTTACAGACACTGTTTCGTGTCCAGTCCACAACTGCCATCCACGAAGGGATTTTGAAATAGCTTGGCGTAAATGTTTACCATAATGAGACGACATGTCTTGTGCAAGACCCAGACCCCTAGCTCCAATGTCAAAGTCACACTTAGAAGTCTGAGGTTAACAGGGTCTATTTTCGTGTCTGGTTCATAACTCTGCCATTGATGAAGGGATTTTGAAATTACTTGGCATAAATGTTCCCACAATGAGATGACATGTCTTGCGCAAACTCCAGACCCCTGGCTCTAAGGTCAAGGTCACACTTAGAGGTTAAAGATTAACATGGTCTGTTTCTTTTCTGGTCCGTAACTGCCATTGATGAAGGGATTTTAAAATTACTTGGCATAATGTTCCCTATATTGAGATGACGTGTCGTGCACAAGACATAGACCCATAGCTCAATGGTCAAGGTCACACTTAGAAGTCAAAGGTGTTTTTTGTCTGTTCAGTAACTCAAGGGATTTGAAAATAATTTGACATAAATGTTAGAATATTGAGGTGTGTCACACTTATGACCCAGGTCTCTTAGGTCAAGGTCAAGGTCACGAAATGATATGTGTATTTTTTTGCGCAGACATCTGTAGCATTCTTGGGCATGCTTCGGGGGCATTTGTCATCAATAGTGACAGCTCTTGTTGGTTTTGTATTTCAGAGTGGTCAGCTGTACCCGCCAACTATCTTGCTGGACTTCTACCCTCTTGCTGCATACTGTAACGACGTTCTAACAGCGCTGAATGAACTACGACTGTGTGCACCTGTTGCCTTAGTAACGGAAGTTAGCAATGCTTTACACAATTCCTTTGTAAATGTCAACAAAATCATACTTGCCTTTCACAGGTGTGTACTCGTGTCATATTGACTTACTTTAGTTTGTTTGAGGTCATATTTGAAAAATTAAAACTATTAGATTTTTTCTCTTTTATTCTTTGCTCAATGCTTGAGGAGAAAATAACATACGGAACTGTAGAATGAACCTGTGCTTTATTAGTAGCAGTTCTGACATTACTTTTTCAAAATTATGAAAGTTCTTGGAAAAAGTTGTTTGAAGAAAATATCATGTAGCCCTTTAAATTGGCATATATGTGTAAGTTACAGCAATCTGACAAATATATGCAGTCTTCCATAAGTACAATGTTTCCGTATGCAATGCTTTGTTGTGGAGACAGTTTTAGTCAGATTGTTGGTAGTAGAACCTTACACGTTTCAAATCTTTTTGTTAGAGATTATCACCAAAATAAATTTTAATCAGATATTTTCAATTACAATTTGTTTGTTTTGGGTTTAACGCCGTTTTTCAACAGTATTTCAGTCATGTAACGGCGGGCAGTTAACCTAACCAGTGTTCCTGGATTCTGTACCAATAAAAACCTGTTCTCCGCAAGTAACTGCCAACTTCCCCACATGAATTATCAGAGGTGGAGGACGAATGATTTCAGACACGATGTCTTTTATCAAATCGTCACGGAGAACATACGCCCCGCCCGGGGATCGAACTTGCGACCCGTCGATCCGTAGTCTGACGCTCTCCCTACTGAGCTAAGCGGGCGGGCCTTTTCAATTACAAAGTTACGAATTTTTTTAAAAGTATTAAACTTCGGAAAAAAAAAAGAGATATAACAGTAATATCTGTCTCTACAGGGCTGAAGAGACCACATTTGACAGGAAGGAGAAGGAAAGATTTGACGAGTTCTGTTCAGCCTATGCCCACAGTCTTGTACCATACATCAATAAGTGTCTGCAAGCGCTGTATCCACAGACACAGTTAGCACAAATACTTGGAGTTACAGTGTCAGAACTAAACAAAATGGTATGTATTATCAAAGCCAGAGACCAGGATTTGAACCTATATCAACATGATGGCGGCACTTAGCAATTAACCATTCCAACCACTTTACCTCTTACATTACAGCCACAATCCCTGTAAAGGATGCACAAATAACACTGATATACATGGTCTTCATAATAGTGAAATACTGTTTATTATACTAATAATAGGCATTAGAAGAATTATTATGGCATCCCTACTGCATAAATAACACTTTGATTAAGCTGGAGCCAGGCATATCTCCTGTATTAACAACAGAAGTGCCTGTCAGCTGCAAATCTAACCACTGTTAACCCTTACCATGCTAAATTTATATAAGCATGATAAGGATTAATTGTTTCCACCACAACCCCAAGAGAGACTTGAAAATACCTCTGATAAACATTAAATTCATATGCATAGTTTCAAAGTCTGGTACAGGAACAATACATTTAGATTATTGTTCTTCCATCCAGAAAAGCTTAGTGTGTAGAACTCTAGTATCAAGAGGTTGTGAATTTGATCCAAGGTGGTGGGTTGTGTTCTCCATTACAATTTGACAGAACACAGTGTGCCTGAAGTCATGTGTAGAAGTTGCTATTTGATTTTAGATAACAACTTAATACTAACAAAGACCACTGTAGTGAAGATTATTTGAAATTTTTATACCATATTCCCATGAAACAACCTATTTTGACTGAAACCACACATTTTTTTATGCCAATGTAAAATGATTTTTAGCTCGACTATTCGAAGAATAAGTAGAGCTATCCTACTCACCACGGCGTCGGCGTCGGCGTCACACCTTGGTTAAGTTTTTCGTACCAGTCCACATTTTGACAAAGTCTTTTGAGATAAAGCTTTGAAACTTTCAACACTTGTTTACCATCATCATGGCCAGTTATAGGCAAGAGCACATAACTCCATCAAGGATTTTGGCTGAATTATGGCCCCTTTTGACTTAGACATCATGGTTAAGTTTTTCGTACCAGTTCATATTTTGACAAAGTCTTTTAAGATAAAGCTTTGAAACTGTCAACACCTGTTTACCATCACCACGGCCAGTTATAGGCAAGAGTACATAACTCCATCAGGGATTTTGGCTGAATTATGGCCCCTTTTGACTTAGAAATCTTGGTTACGTTTTTCGTACCAGTTCATATTTAGACAAAGTCTTTTAAGATAAAGCTTTGAAACTTTCAACACTTGTTTACCATTACCATGGCCAGTTATAGGCAAGAGTATGTAACTCCATCAGGAATTTTGGCTGAATTATGGCCCCTTTCGACTTAGAAATCTTGATTAAGTTTTTCGTACCAGTTCATATTTAGACAAAGTCTTTTGAGTTAAAGCTTTGAAACTTTCAACACTTGTTAACCATCACCATGTCCAGTTATAGGCAAGAGCACATAACTCCATCAAGGATTTTGGCTGAATTATGGCCCTTTTTGACTTAGAAATCTGGGTTAATATTTCGTACCAGTTCATATTTTGACAAAGTCTTTTGAGATAAAGCTTTGAAACTTTCAACACCTGTTTACCATCACCATGTCCAGTTATAGGCAAGAGTACATAACTCCATCAAAGATTTTGGCTGAATTATGGCCCTTTTTGACTTAGAAATCTTGGTTAAGTTTTTCGTATCAGTTCATATTTTTTGTAAAGTGTTTGACATAATTATGGCTTTTAAACTTTTATCACTTGTTTAGTATAATAGTCTCTATCTGTAGGAAAGAGAACATAACTCTGTCATCTATTTTGGCTGAATTATGGCCCTTTTTTGAACTTTGAAATTGGTTCTGTTTTCATACAAGTCCATGTTTTGTCAAAACTATTTGACATATGGCTTTTAAACTTTGAACACTTGTTTATCATTATGATTTCCGTCTGTAGGCAAGAGTACATAACTATTTTGGCTGAATTATGGCCCTTTTTGGACTTTGACATTGGCTCATATATTGCCATTTAGTGCAAGACTTATCAAAATCAAAGTAATACAGGAACATTGTTTGTCTAATCTATTTATTTCTTTTGTCTGAATATCCGTGGAAATATTTTGACCCCATTCTTCAATCAATTCTTCGAATAGTCGAGCGCGCTGTCATCAGACAGCTCTTGTTCAATACTTGTGTTCATCATTGTCTGAAGACAAAATTTCTTGAAAATTAAGTGCCTGCTTTGAGTGCGGGAGGTCGTATGTTCGATCCCCAGCTGCGTCATACCAAATGGTACTAGTAGCTTCCTCGCTTGGCGCTCAGCATTAAGAGGATAGTGCTAGGACTGGTCAGCCCGGTGTCGGTATAATGTGGTTGGGTATCATGTCACTTGTCTACAGTGTGATATTCCAGTGAGGCAGCACTATAAAGTTAGGCATTTTGTTCACTGCTACAGTTAGACACCATTGTTTATATGATTGAAAAATTGTTGAAAAAAACTTTAAACCCTAACACACACACACACATGCACGCACATGCACATGCACACACGTAAATCCATAATGTTAACCTGAATTTATGTCATAATAGCTTCACAGATAATTGTTATAATCTGTTACCTTGTGAATGTGAAAGAGAAGATACTGTTTATTCAACAGTGTTTCCTGGATGCTTAAATATGCTTGGAGTGGCCTCCAGCGCTTAAATGTTACGTGGCTGATGTTAGTATTCTTGTGGCTGATGTTAGTATTCTTGTGCTGCTGGTCGGAGACTTACATGAGATGTTGAATTATTTCAGGTGGGAAAACTATCCAAGCTTACTGAACATTTTGGTTTAATCTAGTGTCTGTCAGAACCTGAACAGTGTACAAAATGGCACCATTGTGTCTTCATTCACCAATTAGTTTGACTTAAAACTCAGTGTCACAACTAACAGATAATTTATACCAATGATAAAAAAAGTTTATTAAATTTAAAGAAATATCAATATTTCAGGGTGGACTTGGACAGGTGAATATAAAATCTGCCTTACAGAGCATAAGTCATCTGGTTCCCGAAGTTGAAGCGGAACCAGTAACTGTACCAGTTACAGAAGTCGAGTCGAGACATGAAATACAAAATACCATTCCAGAAGTACCAAGTGACCAGTCAGATGTTCTTTCAGAAACTGTGGCAGACAATAACCAACCAGAAGCAGTGTTACAAAATTTAAGTACTAATAACCAATCAGAAACCAGTACAGAAAATGTATTTTCTGAAATGAGCCAATCACAAGATAAAGTGATAGAAAATGAACCAGAAACAGATTTGACAGAAGGGAAAGGTTCACATGAAGTGAAATTTTCTCTCAGTGATACTGAAGGAGAAGCTGAGCTGGAAAAAGATATAATGAGTACAAATATTGAAGATGTTGTACCAGATACTGAAGAAAATTTGGACATTGAACATGATTTATCTGCCCTTGCTGCAGATGTATTGGGCACAAAATCTGAAGAAAAAACCGATTGATCTGTTTATAATGTTACATATATTTGAGGTTGTCCCAGAATTTAGACTTTTGCTATTTCTGTTGAATGGGATGTGATAAGCAAATTTACTGGATTGGTATACAACACATTTACTTCATAACTATGCTTGCTTTTTACTGTGTAAGATCTTGAAGCCTTTTGAAGAACATGAAAGAATAGGAAAGAGAATGTCAATAATAATGAGGTTACTGTTCAGCATGTTAATTTTCAACTTTTTTTAAATTTCTATAAAATGTTGAGATACTATAGTGTCTTTAATAATATAATGAACGGCCCTCCTTAGCTTTCCCATGTTGTCATAAATATATCAGGTAGTAAAACAACAGACCTGGTTAGCAAGGTCCTTGATGGCCTGAATTGACGTCATCTCCATTGTAGACTTTTTAGCTAAACCCTTATCATGTTTACAGCTTTTTATGCTCCCCGAAGGGTGAGCATATAGTTGCCGCTTTGTCCGTCCTTCTGTCCATCTGTCCGTCTGTCACACTTTTGTCTGGAGTATAACTTGAAAAGTATTAATGGCATTTAATTGAAACTTCACATAATCATAGAGGCCATTGAGACAAAGTGCATTGTCAAAAAATCATAACTCTACCTTACATAGTTTTTGAATTGTTTCCCTTTATCAAATAAGGCTTGTCGGGAGCATTACTTGAAAAGTATTAATGGCATTTCATTGATACTTCACAAAATGATAGAGGCCATTGACATGAAGTGCATTGTCAAAGAACCATAACTCTACTTTACCTAGTTTTTGAATTATCTCCCTTTATTATACAAAATAAGGCTTGTACGGAGCACTATTTGAAAAGTATTTATGGCATTTCATTGAAACCACGAAATGATGGAGGCCATTGACGGAAAGTGCAGTGTCGAAGAACCATAACTCTACTTTACCTAGGTTTTTAATTATCTCCCTTTATTATACAAAATAAGGCTTGTCCGGCGCCTTACTTGAGAAGTAATAATGGCATTTCAATGAAACTTCACAAAATGATAGATTAAGCACATGCATCTTGGAGCATCATTCGGTTTTACTGATTCCTTGTTTTTGGTCTGTCATTTTTTATGGCACTAATAAAGATATTCTGTGTATACAGATGTTCATATTGCTGCAGCGTCTATCATCTCATGAGTTTGTGTTGGCATTTAGCCCAGATTAACCACAGAATTTGAGAAAAAATAGATGAATTACTATTAAACATCCTCTTTCCAAAAATTCTTCGACCAGTGTTGGTATGTTTTGTACCAGTAACTGCAGTCCCAGCTGATAGAAGTTGAAATTTCTAGCTAACATTCGCTGGGCATTGTACAGTACCCTCACAATGAGACACTGTTACTGTAACAAAATGAAGGAAATATGGACAGCACAGTGTCTTGATAATTGCTCAAAATTTAACCTTCACTTAGTTACTATGGTGATATGATGATGACAGACATTGTTCAAACATGTAAATCAAGGGACACAGCTAAGTAGGTTGAATATTGCTCCAGATAAATTTCATTATAATGGTATATAAACATTTTGTAGTGAAAGTCTACGTAATCTTGGGACACCATTTGGGTATATTCAATGCTTTTAGTGATAATGTGGGATAAAGTGTGTAGTAGTGCTGTTATATACATGTAATGTGTTAATGGTATACAAGATTTATTTATTTGAACTATCTTGTTTTAATTGTCACAGATATTGTTTGAGATACATTATCGGTAGTGATTTTTATTTAGTCATGCATCATTTATTTATTACAAAGTAAAACACTTATTTTAAGAAAATGATTATATTTCTGAGCTAAGATTTGTATTATTCTGTAAATGATACTTATTCTGAATAAATCATTCCTGTATTGGACAGTATGTTTATATGGTGATACAGAAGTTGACAGATGAAAGTATGTGCAAGAAACTACAGTGAAAACCTGATCATTCGAGCATCGATATATTCAGCTCCTTGTCGCACTCAAGAAATTTATGTGGTCTCCTTTGGTTTGGATAACCCAAGCATTTTGTTTATCCCCGTGAAACTTTGAGCAATCGGTGTTGGGCCTCCATGGCAGAGTGGTTAAGGTCGTTGACTTCAATCACTTACCCCTCACAGATGTGGGTTCAAGCCTCACTTTGGGCATAGAATTCTTTACGTTTGTAAGCTATCCAGCTGGCTCATGTCCGTTCCTATGATGAAGTAATGCAGTTAGGGGCACCTCTGGTCTTCCTCTGCCAAAAAAGGTGGAAAGTTGCCATATGAACTATAATTGTATCGGTGTGACGTTAAACCAAATAAAAACAAAAAACCCCAAAATGATTTGTGTTTTACGGCAGGGGTTCCATTTGACCCCGGACCAGGGAGATTTTCAAAAGACGCTCGAAGGACCCAGCACGATACTTGCCTGTGCGTCCTTCGGGACCCGGGGGCATTTTCCTTTGATAATCCTTTCTCTTATCATTCATTTCCTTCAGTAAAACTATTTCCACGATAGACTCGTGTATTCAAAATAAGCACTCGCGGTCATGCCCTCCTGCCTTTGATCTTCTGCTAAATCCCGCCCTTTCTCATGTAGACATGCCTCGCTGATTTTTTTATCAGCAAGTGACGTCACGGCTAGTGCACATAGGTAACAAGAATCAATGAAGTGTTGAAATTAATTGATAAAGTGTATTGGATCCTGTGTACTGTCAAAAAGGCGCCAATTATTAAATTATCGTAAGCAGCTGATTACCGAGCATGTGAAAAGTGCCCTGCGGGATTTTTTTGTGCCAACTTTAAATTAGAACATATTTTAGTTATCATATCGTAATTTCAACAAGAAACTTCACAAATTTTGATCGATTTCGAAAGCAAAAGTAAGTTTAGAATGTCCGTTCACGAGTCTTAATTACACCCGATGGCATATGCATATTTCCAAAATTCCTTAAAAAAACTGACTTTCAGTGCGGTTTTTAATGATAAGTAGCATCATTATTTGAGGAACTATCTCTGATTTAGCTTAGTTGACCAAGTAAACTGAGCAAAAAATACTTTCCGATGACATTCCGAAAGTGTACCAGTATCCGGACAGAACATTTTGGATACATTTTTAGCTCACCTGTCACAAAGTGACAAGGTGAGCTTTTGTGATAGCACAGCGTCCGTCGTCCGTCTGTCAGTCCGTGCGTGCATGGGTGTGTAAACTTTTGCTTGTGACCACTCTAGAGGTCACATTTTTCGTGGGATCTTTATGAAAATTGGTCAGAATGTTCCCCTTGATGATATCTAGTTCAAGTTCGAAACTGGGTCACGTGCGGTCAAAAACTAGGTCAGTAGGTCTAAAAATAGAAAAACCTTGTGACCTCTCTAGAGGCCATATATTTCATAAGATCTTCATGAAAATTGGACAGAATCTTGATGAAATCTAGGTCAAGTTTGAAACTGGGTCACGTGGCATCAAAAACTAGGTCAGTAGGTCAGATAATAGAAAAACCTTTTGACCTCTCTAGAGGCCATATTTTTCATGGGATCTATATGAAAGTTGGTCTGAATATTCATCTTGGTGATATCTAGGTCAAGTTCGAAACTGGGTCACGTGCGGTCAAAAACTAGGTCAGTAGGTATAAAAATAGAAAAACCTTGTGACCTCTCTAGAGGCCATACTTGTGAATGGACCTTCATAAAAATTGGTCAGAATGTTCACCTTGATGATATCTAGATCAAGTTCGAAACTGGGTCACATGGGATTAAAAACTAGGTCAGTAGGGCTAAAAATAGAAAAACCTTATGACCTCTCTAGAGGCCATATATTTCATGAGATCTTCATGAAAATTGGTCAGAATGTTCATCTTGATGATATCTAGGTCAAGTTCGAAAGTGGGTGACGTGCCCTCAAAAACTAGGTCAGTAGGTCAAATAATAGAAAAACCTTGTACCTCTCTAGAGGCCATATTTTTCATGGGATCTGTATGAAAGATGGTCTGAATGTTCATCTTGATGATATCTAGGTCAAGTTCGAAACAGGGTCATGTGCGATCAAAAACTAGGTCAGTAGGTCTAAAAATAGAAAAACCTTTTGACCTCTCTAGAGGCCATACTTGTGAATGGATCTCCATAAAAATTGGTCTGAATTTTCATCTTGATGATATCTAGATCAAGTTCGAAAGTGGGTCACGTGCCTTCAAAAAGTAGGTCAGTAGGTCAAATAATGAAAAAACGTTGTGACCTCTCTAGAGGCCATATTTTTCATGGGATCTGTATGAAAGTTGGTCTGAATGTTTATCTTGATGATATATAGTTCATACTTGAAACTGGGTCAGCTGCGATCAAAAACTAGGTCAGTAGGTCTTAAAATAGAAAAACCTTGTGACCTCTCTAGAGGGCATACCCATGAATGGATCTTCATGAAAATTGGTCTGAATGTTCACCTTGATGATATCTAGGTCAAGTTTGAAAGTGGGTCACGTGCCATCAAAAACTAGGTCAGTAGGTCAAATAATAAAAAAACCTTGTGACCTCTCTAGAGGCCATACTTTTCATTGGATCTGTATGAAAGTTGGTCTGAATGTTCATCTTGATGGTATCTAGGTCAGGTTTGAAACTGGGTCAACTGCGGTCAAAAACTAGGTCAGTAGGTCTAAAATTAGAAAAATCTTTTGACCTCTCTAGAGGCCATATTTTTCAATGGATCTTCATGAAAATTGATCTGAATGTTCACCTTGATGATATCTAGGTCAGTTACGAAACTGGGTCACGTGGGGTCAAAAACTAGGCCAGTAGGTATAAAAATAGAAAAACCTTGTGACCTCTCTGAGATCTTCATGAAAATTAGTGAGAATGTTCACCTTGATGATATCTAGATAAAGTTCAAAACAGGGTCACGTACCTTCGAAAACTAGGTCAATAGGTCAAATAATAGAAAAACCTTGTGACCTCTCTAGAGACCATATTTTTCAATAGGTCTTCATGAAAATTGGTCAGAATTTTTATCTTGATAATGTCTAGGTCAAGTTCAAAACTGGGTCACATGAGCTCAAAAACTAGGTCACTATGTCAAATAATAGAAAAAACGACATCATACTCAAAACTGGGTCATGTGGGAACAGGTGAGCGATTCAGGACCATCATGGTCCTCTTGTTATAGAGTGTTACAGCACTGTAGTGTTATTAAAAATTAAATGAAATATTGAAGAAAAACCTAATCAAAATAAAATGAATTTTGATAAATATTAGTTTACAATATGAGACTATGTGACCTGACATTTTTATTATGCTGTAACATGATCATGGGTTTATTGTTTTCTTAGGTAAAGATCTACGTATTACTAAATAAAAAAATATAGTCAATTATATGGACGTGTTGGGACAGGACTCCTGTATTTTGGAAAAGGACCCTTCAAAATTTGGGAGTCCTGGGACTCTTGGGTTTTCAGGTCTAGTGGAACCCCTGTTTTACGGTATATGTATTTATTTACCTCAATATAGATAGTAACAAAAAATACCTTGAAAACAGTCTTTACTGGCTGCCTTTGAACCATAATTATAATGGCTGTGGAAAACAGAAACATCGATCCTTGCCTTTCAGTATGACAGCATATTGCATTGTCAGTATTTCCAAAAAGTAATTTCTGATAGATTTTTAAATGTGGATAGCATGAAAAAGAAATTTAATTGATGTGTATTAGTTTTTTTATTTACAAATTTAAAATGGAAATTAAAAGATTTAAATGAAGCAAAAGTATATAATAATGGATGAGATGTGCTTTCTTGTCATGTATTAATCTCTCACTGAAGGCTTCAGCAGTGCTCAGTTTGGATATGTTTTCATCGTCGGTTGTTTTTATGCCTCCGAAGGGAGGCATATTAGTTTTCAACTGTCCGTCCGTTAGTTCGTTCGTTCGTTTGTCACAGCTTTAACTTTTTGCATGAAGGCACTTAACTCGCGAACCACTGCACCCAGGACCTTCAAACTTCACATGCTGATAGTACTTATGAGTACACGACCCCTACTGACTTTGGGGTCACCAGGTCAAAGGTCATGGTCAAAGGTCAAGGTGCTGCGGGGGCATTTGTCACCATTAGTGACAGCTCTTGTTATCCCCTGGAATATGTATTGCTTCATACCTGTCAAAAACTGGTTTTCCTTTTTACATAGAATAATTAAAAGACAAATATTTACCAGTATTGAGTGTGAATATCAACATCTTCATGTAAAATTGAGCGGGAGGTAATAAATATTTTTTATTATTTTTAGCAATATTCTTGCTGGAAAAAATATATCACTTATCTGCCCCATGTGGTTCTGGGACGATCTATGTATGAAAAGAATTGGAACCACTGCCTTACCCTTGCATGATCGTAAGAGGCGATTAATAGGGTCTTAACACTTGCTGTTTGCTGTAACTATGTGATTCCAGCAGGTATGCAAGTTTTGATTCCATACTTCATGTTTTTATTTCGATATAAATGAGATGTGAAACCAAAATTTGTAGTCCTGTTTGGCGCAATATAACCTGTACTGTGTTGGTGCGCCGTAAAACTCAAATAAATAAATAAATATTACTTATCCTATAAATCAATGTTGAAAGAAACTATTGACGTTAGGGATAAGGACTGGACCATGTCTTCTAAGAGATCTGCCTTATAGACTTTTAACATTGTCCCATATGATGTAGGAAATATTTCGACTGATATCAATCCAAAAAAGCCATATTGCTCTTGCCTGTTTCTTTCACCAAACTTTTCAATAGAAACATTTATTTAAACTTTTGCACATTCCCTTAACTTTAAATTGACCTGCACAAAAACAAAAAGAGGTAGGAACTCCAAATGTAGACCTGTTCGAGCACTATAATTGAGGTCTTGTTTAAATTATACATTTTTCCCAGTTGTGAAGGACAGAGCTGTATGTTATTTTTAAATATCTATATTCAAGTTATGAATAAAAGCCTCCAGGAGTACATCTTAATTATGATTTATGTGGTTATTTAGTGGTAGATACTTGAAGGATCAGATTAGGTTTCAGTGTTTTAATGAATGGTTAATTGTGTAATGAAGAGATATTGGTTATCAGACATTTTAATCTTTAATCTTAATTCTAAAGCTTTAATTGTTAATTGATTTAGCTGCTTGCCCAGCAAATTTTAATGCTATCTTGATGGAAGCTTATTAGGCTGGAATGAAAAAATGCATAAATTTTTGTTGATTTTTTTTTTCTTTGCCAACAGCAAAATCACCATTGTACCTGTTGTGGCTATCCTTTGTTCTTCAGATGTATGAGCAAGAATAAATGATATAATCTTCTTTATATTGGTTGTTATCCCAAACTTTGAAATGAAGGAATAAATGTGCACTTCATTTCTTTTAGACTTTGTTTATTTCTTTTAGCCTTCGTCTTTAGTCCTGTTCCGGTTGAAACCTAAAAATCACTTTAGATTTGCCTGCCATCTGTCTGTCGGGCTGGTGTTCAGTCTGTTGGTTTGAAAAATCACATCTTGCAGTAGTTTGAAAAGTACGTACATGTATATTAAGTATGTTAATGTTACTTTGATATGTTGATATTAGGGACCTTAAGGAGTTGTGCTACATTGTAAAGTCTGGTTACTTTGGCATCAAATAGGAACAAAATACCCAACAGAGAAAAATGGGTCATTTTCTTATGAGACAAAGCAGATGCAGTTGTCTAGTGGTGACACTGACTACTAAACTAAGAATCATGAGTTTCTACACCCACTCCTTCAATTGAAATAATTAACATTCTGATAAGAGTACCATGTATGGATGCGTTACAACTGGAATGCTAAAGCACCGGGGAAGCTTCTGGAATTGGGAGTGGCTTCTGTATCTTACACTATCCTCCCAGTAACATTACTAACAGTCATCTGGAGGAGTCACTCACATGTTACTGGTAGTGACTATAAATAGCTGAAATACAAACAATTCATGAAACTTGATACATAGATGGAAAGCAATTAGAAAATATGAACATCATTTTATTTTGTGTTTTATGCCTCCACCCTCGATGTTGATAATCGGAGAGGCATCTAGTGTTTGAACTGTTATTCATTCTGCCATATATTCTTTTGTTTTCATCTCCTACAGTTTTTATCCAACTCAAATGAAACTTGGTCAGCATGAAGTGGACTTGCACTTTTCAGGACATTCACGTCTGATTTTTATTATCTTGACTATACCAAGCTATTCAACTCATCCTTGGGTCAGGGACGGCGTCACCCCTTGGTTAAAGTTTTGCATGCAAGTATGTATAGCTATCGTTTAAAGGCATATAGCTTTGAAACTGTTTTTTTCTAAGTCAATTACCGACCTCACTTGGTCAAGTCCCATAACTCTGACATGTATTTTGGCCAAATTATGCCCCCATTTGGACTTAGAAAATCCTGGTTAAAGTTTTGCCTGCAAGTTTCTGTCTCCAAAACTAATGCAGATATTGAATTGAAACTTCACATGTGTCTTTGAAGTTATAAAGCTAGGTGATAGCATCAAGTCCCATAACTCTGACATTTATTTTGGCCAAATAGTGCCCTCTTTTGGACTTAGAAAATCCTGGTTAAAGTTTTGCATACAAGTTACTATCTCCAAAACTAATGCAGGTACTGAATTGAAACTTCACACATTTCTTCAGGTTTATGAAACTAGGTAATAGCATCAAGTCCCATAACTCTGACATGTATTTTGCAAAATTATGTCCCTTTTGAACGTAAAAACTTCTGGTTAAAGTTTGCATGCAAGTTACTGTCTCCAAAACTAATGCAGATACTGGATTGAAACTCTATACATATGCCAACTTCTGTAACATGCCAATATTCCTGCTTCTGGGACAACAATTCGAATAGTCGAGCACTGGCTGTTTTACAGACAGCTCTTGTTTTGTTTTTGTTTTTTTGACTTGGCCATATTTCAACTGCCTGTATACCTAGTGTACTTCTACATTTTCCTTCCAGTTCAAAAGAAACTTGGTATTCATCACAACAAGAAATGGACATGTGCATATTATCATATGCCTTGTATATTCAACCCCTCCCACAGTTTCCATCCAGTAGAAGTGAAACTTGATATACATCATCAATATAAAATGGACATGGGCATATTATCAGGACTTCAATATCAGATTATATTTCTGAAGTTATGGCCGTTTTTGACTCTGAAACATTATAAATACATCAGAACATTGTGTACTAAACACCTACATTTCTATCCACTTGAAATGAAACCCGATATAGTCATCTTTAACATAAAGTGGACATGGGCATATTATCAAGATTTTGCGCAACCGTGAAATTGGAAATTTGCATATGTAAGCAAGTTTCTCAAAAAACTGCTAAGGCAATTTATGCTTTTAAACATCACATATGTCTTGGCATCATGAGTTGACCTCACAGGGCAAGTTACATAACTTTCATCTTTTGGGTAAAGCTCTGCATGTAAGCATGTTTCTCGGACATATTTGTACTGAATGCTTTCAAGTGTTCAAGGTGAGCTATTGTGATCACCCTGTGTCCATCGCTGTTGTTGTGTGTCGTCAACAGTTTGACTGTTAATAAACTGTTGATAATCCAGAGGTCACAATTTTAGCCAAACCTTAACCTTTAGCTAGCTGGCAGCAAGTGATTCTGCCTTTGCGACTGGCAGTGCAGACCAAGATCAGCCTGCACAGGCCAAATTATAGAAATCTTTGTTTACACCCTTGAAGCTACATTTTCAAAGTGATCTTTATGAAATTTGATTACAAGTTTTTTTCTTTTTGAAATTGTAATTTAAGTTTAAAACTTGGTTGCCTGAGGACAAAAACTAGGCCAGTATGTCAGCTAATAAGAAAATAAGAGGCTAAATTTTCCCCATATCTTTAACCCTTAGCCTGCTGGCGGCAAGTGATTCTGCCTTTGCGACCAGTGCAGACCAAGATCAGCCTGCACATCCGTGCAGTCTGATCATGGTCTGCACTGTTCCCCATTCAGTCAGTATCTTTTTGGTAAGCACCCCTTTTAACAGTTAATGGTACTGTCCAAATTGAAAGATGGACAAGTTTATTATAGAAATTTAGCAGGGTAAGGGTTAATATATGTGCCTGTTTTGAAAAAAAACAACAGACATATTAAATGGAATTGTCAGTTGATCTGCCCATCTGTACTTCTGTCAAAGTTTCCATTTTTGGACTCTAAAGTCAGAAAATAGGATAGCTACATGTACAACAAACATTCAAACTTTATTGTTGACCAGGCACCATATGAGGAAAAACGTTATTACTTTTTATGTCAATAGGTCTGATGTCAAGGTCACAGTGACCTGAATACTAAAAACAGTCTCCAGACTCTCAAGTCAAAAAATAAAACGGCTACAGCTTTCCAAATTAATACAATCGCTCTACAGTCAAGGTCAAAGGGACTTGACATAATTTTTGGTATTATTTTCTTTTCCTGGCTTTAAGTCACAAGATATAATAGCTACAGCTTTCAAACTAAACAGAATGACAAAGTACCTCTGGAAGAAGATCCCTGTTGATTTTTGGGTCAGTGGCTCACAAGTCAAGGTCAAAGAGAATACACCACACACACCCTTCTTATATTCCCTAGTAGGTCTCTGCTCAATAACTGGACTTTGAATCACTTGCCCCTCACTGATGTAGGTTCGAGCCTCACTCTGGGCATTGAATTCTTCATATGAGGAAGCCATCCTGAGCTGGCCTATGGAAGGACGGAGGGGCACCTAGTGTCTTCCACCACCATCAAAGCTGGAAAGTCACCATATGACCTATAACTGTGTTGGTGCGATGTTGAATCAACAAACTGAACCAAACTGCTCGATAACTAAAGAACACCAGTGCAAAAACTCAAACTTGAAAGACCAGCAGATGACCATTATCGATTTTGAGGTTGGTTGCTTAAAGGTCAATGTCACAGTGACCTTGAACTGAAAATTAGAAGAACCTCATAGAATGACTTCCTTATGACCCCTATTGTTTTGGGGTCAGTAGGTCAAAGGCCAAGATCATGGTGACCTTGAGCTGAAAATCAGTTTCCGATTGATAACTGAAAAATGTTTAGGTCTACATTCATCAAACTTCATAGGATGATTTAATTGGGTCAATAGATGATGGGGGATGGTAGGTCAGAAATCAAGGTCACAGTGAACTTAAAACACAAAACAATTTCTGCTCGATAACTGAAGAACGCTTTGACCTACAGTAGTCAAACTTCATAGGATGATTGCTTGTAATTAGTAGATGACCCATAGAGTTTTGGAGTCAGCAGGTCAAAGGTCAAAGTCTCAGTGACCACAAAGCAGAAAATGGTTTCTACTCAATATTTCAAAAACCCTATGGCCTTCTGCCTTAAACTTCATAAGATGACTGCCTGTGGTCAGTAGGTAACTTTTATTTTTTGGGAACAATAGGTCAGAGGTCAACATCAGAAACAGTTTAATAAAGAATGATTTGGCCTACAGTCCGCAAACCCCATAAGATAATTGCCTGTGGTCTGTAGATGACCCTTATTATGTTGTTTAGTCAGTAGGTCAAAGGACAAGGTCATAGGGAGCTAAGGTTTAAAATGGGACGGGCCAGCATAGGGTCTTAAGTTGTGTTTCTTTATTTACATTTGAGTTCAGTTTCTCTCCCCACTCTCTGCTACTGTATTGTTTTAGCTTTTAGTTCAGTTACTTGTTTCTAAATATCCACTTCATCCACCATCCCCACCCCCAAACACACACGCCCACCTTTTAAGTAATTGCTGATGCCCTTTTTTACTGCCCTGACCAATTCCGCTCGGGAATAGGGCACACTTTGCCCCATTTGGCTAAGCTCTTGTAAAACATGGTCAGAATGTCTGTGTGTATGAAATGTAGGCCATTAATAACTGGTTCATCTTAAGTCTAATGTATTTCACTTAGATGAATCTTGAAAACAAAAATTGTTATTACTTCAGGTGCCATATTTTTAGCTCACCTTTGAGTTTTTCTTATCACTTGATGTCCAGCGTTAGGCGTCTGTCTGTCGTCTTTCAACATGTAGCTTGTGTATGCGATAGAGGCTTTATTTTTCAACTGATCTTCATGAAATTATGTAAGAATGATAACTTTGATTAAATCTAGGTCGAGTTTGAAAATGGGTCATCTGGGGTCAAAAACTAGGTCACTAGGTCAAATCAAAGAAAAACCTTGTGTATGTGATAGAGGCTGTATTTTTCAATTAATCTTCATGAATTTTGGTCAGAATGATAACCTTGATGAAATCTAGGAAGAGATTGAAAATGGGTCATCTGTGGTCAAAAACTAGGTCACTAGGTCAATTCAAAGAAAAACCTTGTGTATGTGATAGAGGCTGTATTTTTCAATTAATCTTCATGAATTTTGGTCAGAATGATAACCTTGATGAAATCTAGGAAGAGATTGAAAATGGGTCATCTGTGGTCAAAAACTAGGTCACTAGGTCAATTCAAAGAAAAACCTTGTGTATGTGATAGAGGCTATATTTTTCAATTGATCTTCCTGAAATTAAGTCAGAATGATAACCTTAATGAAATCTAGGCAGAATTTGAAAATGGGTCATCTGGTTTCAAAAGCTAGGTCACTAGATCAAATCAAAGAAAAACTTTGTGTATGCATTAGAGGCTATATTTATCAATCGATCTTCCAGAAATTAAGTCAGAATGATTGCCTTGATGAAATCTAGGTCAAGTTTGAATATGGGTCATCTTGGGTCAAAAAGTAGGTCACTAGGTCAAATCAAAGAAAAACCTTGTGTAAGCAATAGAGGCTGTACTTTTCAATTGATCTTCATGAAATATAATCAGAATGATTGCCTTGATGAAGTCTAGGTCAATTTTGAATATGGGTCATTTAGGGTCAAAAAGTAAGTCACTACATTTAGGTCAAATCAAAGGAAAACCTTGTGTATGCGATAGAGGCTGTATTTTTCAATTGATCTTCATGAAATTTGGTCAGAATGATTGCTTTTATGAAATCTAGGTCAAGTTTGAATATGGGTCATCTGGGGTCAAAAAGTAGGTCACTAGGTCAAATCAAAGGAAAACCTTGTGTATGTGATAGAGGCTTTATTTTTCAATTGATCTTCATGAAATTTGGTCAGAATGATTGCTTTTATGAAATCTAGGTCAAGTTTGAATATGGGTCATCTGGGGTCAAAAAGTAGGTCACTAGGTCAAATCAAAGGAAAACCTTGTGTGTGCGATAGAGGCTGTATTTTCCAATTGATCTTCCTGAAATTAAGTCAGAATGATTTCCTTGATGAAATCTAGGTAGAATTTGAATATGGGTCATCTAGGGTCAAAAAGTAGGTTACTAAGTTAAATCAAAGAAAAACCTCGTGTATGCGATAGAGGCTGTATTTTTCAATTGATCTTCATGAAATTTGATCAGAATCATAGCCTTGATGAAATCTAGGTCAAGTTCAAATATGGGTCATCTGGGGTTAAAAACAAGGTCACTAGGTCAAATCAAAGAAAATACTTGTTTATACTCTAGATTTTTGCTCCAATTTTAATGATAACTGGTCAGAATATTTTTTTCCATGAAATCACTAGGTCAAACGTGTTTACACTGTTATGGTGTGTTTCTCAGGTGAGCAACCTAGGGCCATCTTGGCCCTCTTGTTTACCATATCTTTATGAAACAACGTCAGGATGTTTCAAAATTTTGAAACTTGGACATCTAGGGTCACAAACTAGGTCTTTATTGCTAAAGATCTTACTGAATTATAAATTATGCCCTTGCTAAAATTAATTATCAGTGATAAAATATCAAAGATGAAAAATAAACAGTGGCATATGATGAGCCTTTAAGTGATAGGTAATGATCATCTACTTTATATAAAGCAATATATTTTATCGGTAAAACAATATGTTGATCCAGTTTTCATTTTAACTTGTAGTCAAAGTTTCTTCATACTTTTGTTTAACCAAAGAAGTATAAAATACACTATTTATTTTTATAGCTCTTTGGTTTAACATATTAATATTTATGTATTGGCCAGATTTCAAGTTTAATTTTTTTAGCAAAGTTGACTGTAAAAAGTTGAAATTAAATGTACATTTTTTTAGAAGAATATAGATCTATTCTTCAAATGTAATCTTGATTAGAAGTATTTCATTGGGAATTAAATATAATTTTTTAGGAATTTTTAAAAGTCAGTGTCTGATGTAAAATTAGAAAGATATTTTAAAAATAAAAAGATGTGATTTCAAATGAAACATTGCCATTTTGAGGTTCATTAAAATACAAATTATGATATGGTATCAAACTTTTATTTAAGTTGATGTAGCTGGATGTTTAAAAAAAAATATGCACTACCTCAATAATAGATCTACCTTACCCATTAAATATCTTAATTATACTTCACTATTTTACAACTTATTATTTTATCAGTGGATGAATATTGTATAGCAATGATCGAGCTTACGTTAGCTTAACTGATCATTTCTTTAGACACGACTATCGTCTCGATAATTTGTTATTCATTCTCTTGAGTTATTCTTCAAAGTTTGCATTTTCACTATATAAGATACCCATATCTTCCCTCCAAAATGATTCCCTATTTGTGGCCTCATCATTGTTGCCTCCCTTGGAAAAAACTCTTCAAGTGAGTTAAATTATGTATGTTTCCATTTAGCTTCCGGTAATGGTCGTTTTCATGTCGAGACAAGAATTTCATTAATTATTTAATGAATTAATGCATAATTAAGAAAAAGATGCCGCCATACTGAAGTGTCCAGTATTTGCAAACCCTTCTGACATTTTGTATTATTCTTTTTACCACAGAAACCTTATAAACTAAATAAAAAACTCGAGAAATTTTGTTGACCCCAAAACATGGCGGGTGTGTTATTTGAGGACATATTTGATGTGAAAGACATCGATCCTGATGGGAAGAAATTCGACAGAGGTAAGCAGTTTTTTTCCGTTTGTTCCTTATAGGTTGTTACAGCAATTTATGTGACAGTTGCTAGTGTAACTTTGGTGCGATAGCAGATCGTAATCTCCAAAAACTTGGCCGAAATGCTGATGAAAATCTTGACTTTGACAATTGTGACAAAGGAAATGCATTACGTTGTTTTAATAATTAATATTATAAGCTTTGTTTCATCTTGTTCCTGTCTTTCTATTCAAGGTAAATTGGTTGCCAATTACTCCCATATATCCTATTGATTATTGATCTTAATCTGTACACGTCTATAACGGACTTTACCGGTCTTTTGCCTCAGGTTCAAACATGTTGTCCAGAACTCAAAATCTGATTGGCCAAATTGGTGTAGCTTGCACATAACTAACCATGGTAGGTAAGGGTACTCTGTCATTCAGTGGACAGATTTGGGATCGAGCAGACACACCCTTGTCTTGCAGTAACATCTTTGCAGACTTCCAGGGTTGTGCAGTTTTAACTATGCCTTATAATAGACAGAAAGTTCAAGATTTAAACTGGATGTTGGCATTAGCTGAGCTTATGGACAATGCATAGACAGGTTAGAATGATTCATCTTTTAATTTTTAGGAGTTTCTTCATGCTGGTAGATCTTAAAAGATGCAATGAAGCGTTTCAGGCCAGTTCAGATATTTGAAAGAGGCTTGATTAATGTGTTTGCATAACTTTGATAATGCTTATGAGTATTTGATAGATTTGTCATGACTGTTGGCTTAATGGCAATTATTTAATAGCTAGCGGTTTACTTTATCACGGTGTCGAAACTTTACCAATATCTTGTTTCATGTGAGATTTATTGTACTTTGATCAGGTTTCAACATGTAGATTTTCAGAAATTTATGCATGCATGTATTATATTTGTGAAATTTAATTAGTTTTGCTTTTAAGAGCAGATGAAATTGTACATTTGAAATCAGAGCATTTAAGTTTAACATTACCATAGTATCAGAATGTAGAATTTATTAATTATGTAGTAGAGTAGATTTCTTGAGTAAATTTGCTGATCAAGTTGTGTCATGCATGTAGGTTGCTAGGAATAACATAGACAAACTTGCTCCTTATCAAGATCAGTGCTTTCATAGTAATTGAGAATAAAAGAGTTACATGCAACAATGATTTAGAATGACATGGCTTTGTCTGAAAGCAACTCTTAGCATATTAGGGGGTTATATTTGAGAAAGATCTTAGATCAATGTACTGATATCATACTTTGAGTAGGTATTGTGCATTTGAAAGCATTTCAATAATTCTCATGATCATTTTTGGAATAGTTCCAATTGTATTGTTCTAAAGGTATTGTTTGTCAGGGATTATCTGACATTTCATTATTGAAGATAAAACCTTACATTACCCTTTAATTACTTAGTATATTTAGGAATGTTTTTAAACATTATCTTTATTGTAATACCTTCATTGTTTTCTTAAAAGTTAGAATAAAAGAGTACAGGTATTTTTGAAGCCAGTTTATATATAGAACAAAAGAAAATTATTTGGGTCTACATGACAGGACAGAGTAAAGGCCGAAAATTGCACACTCAGCTGAAATAGTTTGAAAGATGTCTACCAAACATGTCAGTTGATTAGGAGAGACTAAGACTTATTAGAATTTATTTTCATTGAACTTGTACAGTATTACACACAGAAAAACTGTTATTGATAATTGATAGAAATTATTTTAGAAAACAGTCATGTTTTTCCAGACTTCTTTGAATTATTTATTTATTAGTGACTTAAACTGGATGAAATATAGCACATGTATGCCTTCAGAACTCTGTGAACTACTGTACTACTACATGGAATATAGTGCATGGATGAAAATTGAACGCTGATGCACCTTTAAGTGAGACTATAAAGTTTTAAATCCTAATAAGAATTTAAGGGGCATTTATCTATAATTTCTTTTTAAGGTACATGGAAGTTAAACTACTTAATCTGAACATGTGCTATAAAGTTTGTTGTACTCCAACTCGAATTCTCTTCTTGATGAATGTATATGAAGGCATAATGATGAAGGCAACAAGGGGATAACTTAAGAGATTTTATTTAAATAAGAACAATTTTGAAATACATTTGGAACTCCTTTATCTGAAGTCTGATATTTAAATAGACAGTGCAAGACCAACTTCCCTGTTACAAAAAATCTATTCAAGCGAAGTATAAAAGCAGTAATAATGGAACGTTTTAGTTTTCAAACAAAAAATCGTTCATATACAGGTTATAAAGTGAGAAGATTTGCTACAAGGTAATTTATATCTTGTGTATATATATGAGGCAGGTTATCAGTAAAGTTGTATTGACATGATTCGACTTGATTATACATGATGTGCATTCCAGGTTTGATAGTGTCAAGTTGTAGGTGTTTTATCTATCAGGCAAATTTCATCTGATAATCAGAAAATTCAGGTATGAAATATTAAGTTTTGAAATTTTGACATAGATTTGACAGGTTTTTGTTTGCCTTGCCTGGTTCCCCCAAAACAAGTTATTTGCTACATGGAAATACTATATTTAATTTATCTTTTCACTTTTATAGTAATGGTTTTGAGTAGAAATATCATTTGAAAGGATATGTTTGTACTTTCCGCTTCCTTTTCTGCTTTTTGTTGAAGATGGTGGGTTGTCTTCCTAAAGTGAGAGATACAAAACTTTTGTTACATACAAGCCCTAGAGTAAAAAATTTAAACTTTAATGTTATTTCGAAAGAGAAATAATTTTTCTTTTATATATACACCATTTCCGTTTTTGTCAATATTAATTACAAACTAAGGAACTGAACCGTAACTACGGTAGGTACAGTTCTTATTCGAACTGAATTTGTATAAAATCTATACCTTCAACAAATCTATAGATTTGTACATAACTGAACTTGATAGCTCTTGATTTATTGATCTACAATTCCCTGTAATTTCTCATTGGAAAATTTCTGCCACATGCACGTACATGTAGCAAGGTATACGTTCCAGTGTGTGATCTAAAAGTGTTTGTTTGTCCTCTTCAAACATTTTTATTATCCCTTTAATAATTTAAGCCTATTACAAAGTATGGTCAGGATACGTTAAAACATGTTACATTTCACAAATTCAATACACACAAGATTTCAATGGTGAAGTAAAAGCTATTTATTTTAATGGCTTTACAAAGGAATGATATTTACAGATAGCTTATAGGAAGAATTGTCCTGCAGAGAAATCGGAACATATTAACCAATGTTTGCTTAAAAGAACTAATTTATCACTTGGTATTTAATGTAAGTTTATTGTGTACTTAACATAAGAAAAAAAGAAGATTCTACGAAAATGTACATGACTGTTCTTGTATACTAGGGAAGAATGATACTATAGTATTTTGGCCTGATTACTAGGATTTTAAAATAGAATGTACGTCAATGAACTTTCAAGTGTTATTTTTGTATTCTCTAGGCAGGAGACACTGATCTCTTATTTGATATATACTTTTTCTTATCATGTAAGTGTATGAAATATTAGGCTAAAACTGTAAAGTTGTTTTAAGAGTAATCGTCATACCAAATTGATTAAAATGGTATCAGTAGATCCATTGCTTGAGCTTAGCATTAAAAGTGAAACTGGCTTCTTTTCTGTTATATCCTCATGCTGAAAGTGATAAATATAAATTAATGAACTTGTTAAGGACACACCTATTTAAAAAATAAATTAGTATAAACTTAACGAAATGAATGTCCATGCTGGAGGTGCTACTTATAAATGCAAGGGTATCATTAAGAGTTGATGGGGAAGGAGGGGTTTCCCCTTGGTAGAGTGGTATGAAGCCACAGCGAATTTTCTTGTAGCAAGAACAGTTCTAAATGGGAAGACCCCCACCCCCAGTCCCCTCTTCTACTTTTCAACTTCCACACTTCATAAGTTTTTAAATGAAACCCTTGTTTTTGCCAGGATGACCAGAGTTTGGAACAATATTTAAAAAAGAAATCCTACTAAGGAAGTTTGCAGTTGTAAGAAACATTTATTTGCCATTTGTTATTCCCCCGCCAAAGGCGAAGGGGATATTAGAAATGCTCTCCGTGCGTGCGTGCGTCCGTCCGCAACGATCTTTGTCCGGAGCATAACTCCAAAAGTACTGGAGGGATTTTCTTCAAACTTCATACACTGATAGAACACATTGGGAGGAAGTGCAGTGTGCAAGAACAATAACTCTACCTTGCCTATTTTTTGAGTTATTCCCCTTTATCTTATTTTCTTAAAAAAATTTGTCCGGAGCATAACTCCAAAAGTACTGGAGGGATTTTCTTCAGACTTCATACACTGGTAGAACACATTGGGAGGAAGTGCAGTGTGCAAGAACAATAACTCTGCCTTGCCTATTTTTTGAGTTATTCCCCTTTATCTTATTTTCTTAAAAAATTTTGTCCGGAGCATAACTCCAAAAGTACTGGAGGGATTTCCTTCAAACTTCATACACTGATAGAACACATTGGGAGGAAGTGCAGTGTGCAAGAACAATAACTCTACCTTGCCTATTTTTTGAGTTATTCCCCTTTATCATATTTTCTTAAAAAAAATTGTCCGGAGCATTTCTTCTTCATACATAGAGGGATTTTGATATAACTTGGCACAAATGGTCACCACCACGAGACAGAATGTCATGCGCAAGATCCAGGTCCCTAGGTCTAAGGTCAAGGTCACACTTAGAGGCCAAAGGTCAGATACAAGAATGACATTGTCCGAAGCATTTCTTCTTCATGCATGGAGGGATTTTGATGTAACTTGGCACAATTATACACCATCATGAGACGAAGTGTCATGCGCAGTTCCCTTCTTTAGAATTACCACCCTTTGTTGTTACTTTAAATAGCTTTTATTGTAACTTTTTCATTACTAGTCGTACGGAAAAATCGAGACCACTTTTCTGTAGTACAACATGCATGCTACATCCAATTTTGAGGTGTATTTTGACCAATCTCTACCTGGTAAAGATTTTTTTGTGGACTTTTTTTTTAAAGATTAACTTCCCTTAGTTGTTACAATAAATAACTTGTATTGTAACATTTTTATAATTGACCATAGGGAAAAAACAAGACCACTTTTCTGTGGTACAACATGGATGTTACTTTCCAATTTTATGTGTATTTTAAGATATCTCTACCTGGTAAGGAGTTTTTTGTGGAATTAGAAAAACAAAAGACTTACAATGATTACCAAACAACCACAAAATTAAAATTCCATTTGCAAATACAGCTGCTAGAGTAAAGAAATTTGCTGTGACGGGCATATATTGTGACATTCTGGCACTCGTGTTCCCTGTTAGCTTTCCATTCCTTCTTTTTACAGTAGCCATATAGAAAAACATCATAGCTATACTGTTCATGATAAGTAATAAAATTTAGCAGTAAACCACCTCACCATGCACTGACTTATTCTTTCTTCCACATCTTTAAAACCCCTGATGCGGACCACAACTAAATGGTTCTTCAAAGCTTTCCCCAAAATTAATACTTTCAAACTTGCCAGGAACTTTAGCCTTCAGTTATAATATGCCCGGCGGGGGGATTGGCCATGTCTAACATGGCTCTTGTAAGAATCAGTTTGTGCAGCTAGCGTAGGGCGAAGTTAAGTCTTTACTAAGTAGCAGTTGTCTCCGTGCAGGCTTTGATTGGCGTAAACTGTCATGTCTTCTGTCGGAACATATTTTCTTGCATTTGGTCAGAAGGTTAGATGTTCAACATTGCTGTAGGTTTTACATCTTGTGGAATAGAGTGGTCAACGACTTGACAAGGAGGTTAAGTAGTGATGTAGTGTAAGGTCGCTCCAGATTTCTCCCTGTTAACAGGGTGTGTTGAATAGAGTAAATGATTTTGTCTGACACAACAAATTTGTCCTCTGTAAAGACGACTTGTCCACTGGTGTTCGTTGCAAGGGTCAGTGCATTTGTGGTCAAAATTAAAACAAATTTGTCAGACTATATTGAAAATTGTATATTAATGGTATGTTTAGAGATTGATACAAGTTTGATTAAAAATCTAGAAAGTGGTTGTCAATAAATTCACTCTTGTAGTCTGTAAAATATGTAGAAACGTCCTCACAAAGTGTTAACCACACAATAGAAATATGGTAAAGAAATTTGTTGTTAATTCATCTGACAAATTTTTCTTAATTTACAAAGTTTTGATGGAGGCATGTCCCTTTAATAGAGGGCAAACATGAGTTTTCTAGGAGACGCATGTATTACGTTCCTGTTGTAATAGGAAGTAATATTAACCAGAGGTTTTTGGAAAGTTTTAGTATTTAACAAGTAGTTAATCACAGGCAATGTTTGATGCAAGATATATATTATATACATTTATACAGTTAATATCCTGATTTCAAGGGTATATTTTAGTCCATGACGACACATATGATTGTGATAAATTCGCATGACTAAGCATATTTTACTGTATAGAGGCAAGTTTCCATGTTAATTTAAATTTCGGGTGAAATGTACCAAATAGGGATACATTTTTCTATAGTGAATGAATTGTTTTATTTCAGTGTCAAGATTGTTTTGCGAAAGCGAGTCATTCAAAATGGACCTCATCCTTGATGTTAACACACAGCTCTATCCCATGGACCTTGGTAAGTTGAATGAAGTGTGACATTTGAAATTACATGTACTAACAAGTACCATTGATTGAGTTGTAATTGGTTAATTAGTAGTATATTAAACATTTGATAGGTACCGTAGTTATCTTGTTTAAAAGAGCTGTCTCACAAAGTTTGCTCCTAACTCCTTAGCAAAGCAAGAAAATACTACTGGAAAACAAGAAAAAAATGTGTTACGAGTTTGAAAAAAGCAGTGCTCCAAAAAGAAGTCAGTTTTCATGTTTGGTATGCTTTGCTTTAGAAAGGTTTGTAAACTTCAGCGCCTTGTTAATGAAGTAAGAATGGTATAATTATTTACTTTCTGCCTTCTGTAAGTATCATACCGAGGGCAGATTGCCACTTGATAATACCACATGATAACAATCAATTATGAGAGAATTCTGTTTATGAAATGGCTTGCATATGTGCAGTTTGTGATACTGCTTGCCTATGTGAGGGTCCTCAAAAACTTTCCTTTCAGATCTTGATAGATATTTTATCTAAAATTTAATATTGATGGTATCATTACTTGAATTTAACAAAGTCTTTGCGACTGTTTAGATAATGCTACTTAAGTCCTTGATAAGGATTTTTCTGCAAACGTAAACAAAAATAATGGCCATGAAATTTTGGAATGTTAGAAAGCTCAAGACTACAAGAGTTACATGTATATCTTTTTATCTGATTTTTTTTTGGAAATGAGCTAAAGCACAAAAACATATGGTTGAAGGTAATGTTTGTTGTAAGCCAATTTATGCCGGGAATGTTGGAATACAGCTGTAATTATGTGTAAATGACACTGCCTTCTTTCCCAGTGAGCCAGAATATGTTCTCATTATAAATAGAAACTTGTGTAGATAGGAAAAAGTAGGTATTACCAACCTAATGCATCGGTGGTGAACTTCTATCATCTTGGGTTGAGGGTTGGCGAGCAAGTTCACAATGACACCGTCAACCTTATTAAAAAATCTGTCAATTTTTCTAAGAATTTGTCCAACAGGTAGTTCCTTGTAATTTTAACCATAATAACGGTGGTTTTGCCTGAAACATGTAAAACATGGCCTAAATTTTACAAATGTGTGTGTAGTTGCTATGGCTACTCTTCAAACAAAAAGAGTAACATTCTGTTTTAGTAAATTTTGATAACATAATTTCTATTATTGTTAGCTATTTAAGTATTTCTTTACATTCTTCTGAACAAATAAAGCACACGGTTATTTGAAAAACCTGCTGTTATTCGAATTTATCAGTTTCATCTTCGGTATTTTTCCACTCCAGTAAATCTTTATATGTATCAAATTTAACATAATTACGTCAAAATGTATTGAAACATGTTTCTACAAAAGTGTTCAAATTTATTTGGGTATTTGACATTCAGTTTACTAGATACATTTTTAAATAAAAGGAATGTTTAACATTCTATCTATACAGTTTTGTGAATAAGAAACAATTTTTGTAACAGACCTTTTATTGTTAGTATACCCCACCTGTGCGAAAATTAACTTTGCTAGTTAAGTTTGCAGTTGAGTCACAAGTGTCGGGCAAGCTGTGTCATGTTTATACCTGTTCTATATAACAACCATATATCTTTACATACTTAATCTTGCTAAAGCTTGTGTACATGTATGGGCATAAAACATTTATAAAGGTTTAAGATTCGCACTGGAAAGGTTTTTATTGTTTTATAAACTCTTGCTTTGCAAACAAAATGTAAGAATTACTGTATTTATTGGATAAAGATAAGGATGAAAATGAAGATGTCATTATTGGATAATATTCTATTACCTGAGTAAGTTTTCAAAAAAAAATATTTTGGTTTTCTTAAATTTTGTCATTTCCTCAGCTGGACTTCCAATTTTACAAAAATAGTTCTCATGAAAAACTTGAATGCATTGTTAATATATTAAAAGAAAACTTGTTATGTACTTAACAAGTGACAGTTTTCCTTTCAAGTGTTTGGATGTGCGATTTAAGCATGGCTAGCTATACTTTCAAATATTTGTTTGTACTCTTTAACCATGGCTCTGGTATGGGTTTTTTTAACTCATGGAGCTCAAAATGGTCACATTTAAGGTAAGGAATATAAAATGGAGATTTTATTTATATATTTTTAGCGGACAAATTCCGTATGGTGATCGCTACCACACTGAATGAAGATGGAACACCAGCCGATAGTGAGTACAACCCGACTGACACGGGCCCATCTCGTGCGGACAGCTTCGAGTATGTGATGTACGGTAAAGTGTACCGACTGGAAGGCGACGAAATATCCTCTGACTCTTCAAGATTGTAAGTATTCGCATATGGTTTAAGCACTTGTGTGTCATACATTTGAATCTAAGGGATCAAAAATTGTAAGTTCAGGTCAGACATGAATACCAGTACATTATTCTTCCAAAGTATTAAACAGTTCTAGCTCTACTGGTATGACATACCTCTATAAAGGAGTATTCCGCGGAGCATGTAAAATATTTTATTTTAGAGTTTTTATTAAAATCTTCTTTTTTTTCCTGCATGACAGATACTGTTTTCATGAGATTTATACACAAGTCGAAGATTTTCTCCATCTTTCTGAAGTCAGTTAGGAAGATAAGAGAACACAAAATGAAACACTATCAAAATTTCTTATCGACATTCCATCAAGGGCAATTTTGACATGTGTTGGAAAATGATTTTCTCCGAAATGTAAGGTGATTATATTCCTACAAAGGTGCACTTTTTTTTATCTCCTTCCTGCAGCTGGTTAAATAATTTGTACACATGTAACACTTATTTTCGTTGCACTTTAGAGAGCTGGGTCCTGATTTGACTATATTATAATACCCTGTAGGGTAATTTTTAGCTCACCTGAGCACAAAGTGCTCAAAGGTGAGCTTTAGTGATCACCCTGTGTCCGGCGTCCGTCGTCGTCCGGCGTCCGTCCGTCCGTCCGTCCGTCCGTCGTCAACAATTTGACTGTTAACACTCTAGAGGTCACATTTTTGACCCAATCTTAATGAAACTTGGTCAGAATGTTACCCTCAATAAAATCTTGGACGAGTTCGATATTGGGTCATCTGGGATCAAAAACTAGGTCATCAGGTCAAATCAAAGGAAAAGCTTGTTAACACTCTAGAGGTCACATTTTTGGCCCAATCTTAATGAAACTTGGTCAGAATGTTACCCTCAATAAAATCTTGGACGAGTTCGATATTGGATCATCTGGGATCAAAAACTAGGTCATCAGGTCAGATCAAAGGAAAAGCTTGTTAACACTCTAGAGGTCACATTTTTGGCCCAATCTTAATGAAACTTGGTCAGAATGTTACCCTCAATAAAATCTTGGACGAGTTCGATATTGGGTCATCTGGGGTCAAAAACTAGGTCATAAGGTCAAATCAAAGGAAAAGCTTGTTAACACTCTAGAGGTCACAATTTTGGCCCAATCTTAATGAAACTTGGTCAGGATGTTACCCTCAATAAAATTTTGGACAAGTTGGATATTGGGTCATCTGGGGTCAAAAACTAGGTCACCAGGTCAAATCAAAGGAAAAGCTTGTTAACACTCTAGAGGTCACATTTTGGCCCAGTCTTAATGAAACTTGGTCAGAATGTTACCCTTAATAAAATCTTGGACGAGTTCGATATTTGGTTATCTGGGTTCATAAACTAGGTCACCAGGTCAAATCAAAGGAAAAGCTTGTTAACACTGTAGAAGCCGCATTTATGACTGTATCTTCATGAAACTTGGTCAGATTGTTAATATTGATGATCTTAAAGTCCAGTTTGAATCTGGGTCGTGTAGGATAAAAAACTAGGTCACCAAGCCAAATCAAATGAAAAGCTAGTTTACACTGTAGAGGCCACATTTATGACCATATCTTAATGAAACTTGGTCAAAATGTTAATCTTGATGATCTATAGCTCAATTTCAAATCTGGGTTAGGTGGGGTCAAAAACTAGGTCACTAGGTCATATCAAAGGAAAAGCTTGTTAACACTCTAGAGGCCACATTTATGACTATATCTTCATGAAACTTAGTCAGAATGTTAAACTTGATGATCTTTAGGACAAATTTGAATCTGCGTCATGTCGGGTCAAAAACTAGGTCACCAGGTCAAATCAAAGGAAAAGCTAATTAACACTGTAGAGGCCACATTTATGACCATATCTTAATGAAACTTGGTCAGAATGTTAATCTTGATGATCTTTAGGTCAAGTTTAAATCTGGGTCAGATGGAGTCAAAAACTAGGTCACTAGGTCATATCAAAGGAAAAGCTTGTTAACACTCTAGAGGCCACATTTATGACTGTATCTTCATGAAACTTAGTCAGAATGTTAAACTTGATGGTCTTTAGGTCAAGTTCGAATCTGGGTCATGTCGGGTCAAAAACTAGGTCACGGGGGTCAAATAAAGGAATAGCTAGTTAACACTTTAGAGGCCACATTTATGACCATATCTTAATGAAACTTGGTCAGAATGTTAATCTTGATGATCTATAGGTCAAGTTTAAATCTGGGTCAGGTGTGTTAAAAAACTAGGTCACTAGGTCAAATCAAAGGAAAAGCTTGTTAACACTCTAGAGGCCACATTTATGACTGTATCTTCTTGAAACTTAATCAGAATGTTAATCTTGGTGATCTTTAGGTCAAGTTTAAATCTGGGTCATGTGGGGGCAAAAACTAGGTCACCTGGTCAAATCAAAGGAAAAGCTAGTTAACACTTTAGAGGCTACATTTATGACCATATCTTAATGAAACTTGGTCAGAATGTTGATCTTGATGATCTTTAGGTCAATAGGTCAGGTGAGCGATACAGGGCCTTCATGGCCCTCTTGTTGAGTGATTTTCTTGGTGTGGGGTTGCGTGATGGGTTAAAGTCTGTTATATGGATCATTTCATCTCTTCATGTTCAGAAGTGAAGACATGTTATGAGTTCAGAAGAGCACACTTGAGAAATATCATTTTTCATAGAGTACAGAAATAAGTCAGTTAATCAATTACATAATTTATAAATGTTCCTTCAGATTTCATTCACACTGAAAATATGTGTTGACAAAACAAACTACAGGTCTTAGCAACTTTCTCAAGTATATTCTTGATAGGGATTACATATTCCAACTGTCAGTGAATCATCCAGAAATTTTTCAGGAACCAAAAAAAAAAGTAGATCTAGGGGTGAGGTATTAACTGTGAGTGTATAGTAGATACAGGTAGACATGCATGGAAATTTCGCAGTGATGCTGTAGAGCATATAACATACACATTCACTGTGTCTTTGTTCCGGTCTGGATGTAATTATTAGCAGAAGAAGGGATATTGAAGGTATAACACTAATTGGTGTGGAGATTATACATGTACGAGTTTATTCTGGTAAAAATTTTCTGCATTTCTGTTACGAAAAAAAAAAATACCAACTTTAAAAAGTTTACTTAGTAGGGAAATGTTCAGTTTGTTAATATTAGCATTACACATTGTTTAGGCAGTTTAAAAATGCAGAAAATAAATAATTGAAATAAAATAGAGTTTTAGCTTTCAAAGCATTCACTGACTATATTGATATAAATTAACTTAAATTGAAGTGTTATTTTTTGCTGATAAATTTTAAGTTTAAATTCAAGTTCAAAATAAAATACCAAATATCTGTAATATTGTAAGCTAAACAGATTTTATACAAAACAACAAAATGTAGGGATTTTATATAAAACAACAAGCTAAAACTGCACATGCTTATTGGATACATTTCAAAGACAAAAAAAAAAAAAAAGTAGAAAAGAATTTGTAAATAATCGCAAGCAGGTTTTTACAGGTAGATATTTCGCTTTTTCTGTGGACATGCTGTGGTTTCTGTTCATTATAGAAACAGGTTTGGATGTTTTTGGCTAGAGGTGAATGACTTACGGGCAAAAACGCTTTTCAGTGGATAAGTTTTAAATATGACATCTGGAGTTAATTGTTTCTTGTTGAAGTGAGTATATCAGTGATAATGACAGTGTTGCATCAGGGAAATTCAGTTGAAATGGTAGTTTTTAAATTTAATGTTTGTTTGTTGGGTTCTGCAGAATGATGTTTAGCAATTTGTCAGAACAATCGTTTTATTGGGTAGCTTGTTTTTGTTGTGGTTCTGTAGGTACTGTGTAGGCTAGACCTCATTGATAAGGTATCATTTCTGTGTGTTAGAGTTCTGTATAATGTTTATCTACAAGTGTCAGCACTGGCTGCCAGTCTGCATACCTAGACGAGTTCCCTTGCCAGTTTGTGGTTTTTAGATATGCTAAAATAGCAAGCTTTCCTGTGAAAATAAGAGTTTTCATACTTGTTCTTGTTGGTAAAAAAAAATATGAGATACAAAAAATTGTCCAAGAAGCTTTTTTTTTTTGCAAGTGGCAGTCTCCGAGAAAAGGTCATTTTCTTTTGCAAGTCTTGAGACCAGTCTCCAAGAGTCGTTCACTTCATTTGCAAGTCTGGGGACCAGTCTCCAAGGAGAGATCAGTTTCATTTGCAAGTCTGGGGACCAGTCTCCAAGAAGAGTTCACTTCATTTGCAAGTCTGGGGACCAGTCTCCAAGAAGAGTTCACTTCATTTGCAAGTCTGGGGACCAGTCTCTCCAAGAGTAGTTCACTTCATTTGCAAGTCTGGGGACCAGACTCCAAGAGTAGTTCATTTCATTTGCAAGTCTGGGGACCAGTCTCCAAGAAGAATTCGCTTCGTTTGCAAGTCTGAAGAACAAGTTCACTGGATTGGTTCACTTTTATTTGCAATTCTTTAGAAGCTGTCTCCATCAGTACCAACTCGAGAATACTAGACTCCAGGAGGACTTCATTTACAAACCTGGTGTACCAGTCTGTGTTCTTCAAGAAATTCTCTTGTAAGTCTAGGGTACCATTCTGTGTTTACATTGTTTCTATGTGAACACAGCTGGTGGTATCTTTTACTTCAAGAGACTAGCAGCATTTTTGTAAGCACAGCGTTGAGAACATTACTTCAGGAGCCTAGCAGCACTGAAACAAGCAGTGTTGAGAACAGAATTACTTCAGAAATCTTAGCAGCATTGTAAAGAGCACATCATTACTACAGGAGTCTAGCAGCATTGACACAAGTACAGCATTGAGAACAACATTACTTTAAGAGCCTACCAGGATTGACACAAGCACATCATTGAGAACAACATTACTTCAGGAGCCTAGTGGCAGTGACACAGGCACGGGGTTGAAAACAATATTACTTTTAGATTTTAGAATGTAGCAGCATTGAAACAAGAAGTATTGAGAACAAAATTACTTTGAGAGTCTAGCAGCATTGAAACAAACACGGCATTGAGAATGAAATTACTTCAGGAGCTTGCTACACTGGCTCAAGCACATCATCGAGAACAACATTATTTCAGGAGCCTAATAGCATTGAAAACAAGTATAACATTGATAACATTACTTCAAAAGCCTGGCAACATTGACACACGCACAGCATTGAGAATAACATTACTTTGAGAGTCTAGCAGCATTGAAACATGCACAACATTTCAAGAATAAAATTACTTCAAGAGCCTAGCCTAGCCTCATTGGCACAAACAGCATTACCTCGGGAGCCTAGCAGCATTGACTCAAGTACACATTGAGAACAACATTACTTCATGAGCCTAGTAGCATTCGCATAAGGCAGTAGTAGGGTGTTGGGCAGTCTTGTTTAGCTTTCAGCCAGCGAAATTGTGTATAAGTGTCAAGTGTTTGTGGTGTAAAATGTACTTTCAGTAATAGAAAAATGTTAAAACTAGGTAGAAATCGGGAGATTGTGGGATGGTTCGATTAGTGAAGGTTGCATCAATTGACTGCAGACTTGTCTTTGGTCCTTTGTCTCCTGTTTCTGAGCCGAGTTGAGAAGTTGTCAGTTACTTGCTGAGAACAAGTTAATACAGCCATGGAGTGCCGAAACAATGGTCAGTTTAAGCAACCATCATGATTAAATGAGCCACACCCTGAGAAAACCAACATAGTGCATTTGCGACCAGCATGGATCCAGACCAGCCTGCACATCCGCGCAGTCTTGTCAGGGTCCATGCTGTTCACTAATGGTTTCTCTAGTTGCAATAGGCTTTGAAAGCGACCAGCATGGATCCTGATCAGACTGCATGGATGCGCAGGCTGGTCTGGATCCATGCTGGTCACAAACGCACTATGTTGGTTTTCTCATGGCGCGGCTCATATAAAGAAAAAAAAAATGGAAAAAAAATGCATTTAACCCAACAAAGCAATTAAAGGAAGTTTCGATTTGTCATTTTTTACCAAATTTGATATTTATTTGTACAGATATTTTTTAATGCACAGAGTGCCCTTAAAGTTTCAAGTGACTTTGGGTATTTTATGATATAAATGATTCACCGAGATAACCCTCATTATTCAAGAGGGCGGCAAGTTTTAGTTTCATGTCCTGCATTTAAGGAAAACATTTTGGCATTCTCAGTGTGGTCAGTTCGAGGAAGTTTGAGTGAAGTTTGAAGTATGTGTTTAGTCTTAATTCTTGCAAAAAACATTGTTTAAACTTTATTTTTACCTTTTTACAGGAAGGCTATGATGCAATCTCCTTCAAAAAATTGCACATTCATGTTAAAATTTGAAATTTAACTTTTTACAGGAAGGCAATTTCATGCCAATATTCTGGGGGAAAAATTGTCCAGATAACATTTAAAGTATACATTAATTTAATTTACCTGGGTTGTGAACAAGTCTTTAAGTGTTTTTGATTCATCTAAATTTTACTTCCTAGAAAATGTAATACTAAATATCCCATTTGGGCCCCAACTGGGTTTGAACTTGGGACTTCTGGGTTGAGCAGTCAGTGCTTTATCCTGTAGGGCATTTCTCGGCTTCATTTTGCATTCTAAGCACGACATGTTGGTCTTAGTTTTGCAGTGGTTAAATGTAATACCTACTACCTACAGTAGATTAAATCGCTATATATATTTTACCGCAGACTTTGAACATGCAGTAGCATGCTTCACAGACAAGACAGAGAGAGTCTTTCTGAAAATAACGTTATCTGTTGATAACCTTGTCATGAACAACTCTCATCAGGGAGTCAAAATACCTTTGTTAATGATAGCAGTGAAAAACTCCACGCCAGGAGTGTGAACTCTTCACAGCTTCTGTATATTACTGATCTCAGCCTGTGTAGGATTCTACTCACCGAAAAAGTTTCTATTAGTTGACTGTCATACAATTTTTCATAAAGCCCCTTCTGCTCTCCCAGCTTAGGTATTTGAACTAGAAAAGGAAGGAACAAAAAGCAGTGATGGAAATTATATTGGTATACAGAAAGTTCATTAAATCTGAAGAAGATTATTACATTGAAATACTTCCGAGTTTTTGTAAAAACGGGTTAATATTTTCTTAAAAGTTTATTTTCTACCCTTTCCACCTACAAATACTATCTTAAAATATTGCTTATCAGATACGATAGGAATTTAACGCACAAGTTTATTTTATTTGCGTAATTCCTACTTCAGATCATAACTCGGTCTAGAGAATGAATACACTTAACATATGATTTCGTCAGCAGTATAACTGATATAAAGAAATCAGTCATGTGAGGTTGACGATATGATATGCAATATTTACATATACATACATATATATATATACCTAATCTTTTAATGGGTCAGGGAGTGGGCAGGGTTCGACTGTTGGTATTTTATCAGCTGATAAAAAAAACGTGAGCTTTTTTTTTCTTATGACTTTGATCTAATTTTAGAAAGAATAAAATATGCATTTTTGTGTTTATAAATTTGTTGTTTTTATAAAAAAAAAAAGTCTCAGGTTTTTTTTTACCGACAAACTTGAACAAATTCTTATCTCGCACTACATAGTAAACTTAATATATTACAACAGAGGAGCTGATTTTGACTTATTTCGGTATTTAATCGTTAAAACATAGTAGGAACTGTATATTCAGTACATAAAGACATATTTTAAGTGACTCGTCGTTAAACGACAATCACAGGAAAGTGTCCTTAGTATTGTGCGGTTCAATGTTAAATTACTTCACAAAGTTGGTGTTTGCTTAAGAGTTATTGAATAGCAATAGGTACATGTAGTTGGCAAGTTTGGTTTAATCGTTATTGGGACTTGGGCCAAAATCTACAAACATGTTGAAGCAAGTAAGTATGCAGATATCAGCTATTTTTATGTCATTGCAAGGTTGATGTGTTTTTTTTTTCTGAACACATTTTGCCAACAGGTAGACGTAGAAGAGAGAATAGAGAGAACAAAAATGTAATATAGGTGTAGTTATCTCGGTGCAGGTAATGTTTGTTTCAGTTTGAAGTGTTATTTTCGTTGGGTAATTATGTAATGTTGTCTCTTGGGTCATTATGGCAAAGTAATTACATACAAAAAATGCTAGACATCTTGGTATTTCACTGGCTTTTGGGTAAATTGTGGTTAATATTTCACTGGCTTTTTGGTTAAATTGTCAGGTTGGTTGGCAAACAGAAGGAAAAAGTTGCGCCTCACCGGGTTTTGTCTTAGACTCTGCTTGTCTATGTTTCTCGTATTTGACTAAGCATATTATCTAAATTCAGGTATAGGAATCATTATTTTTTGTAACTTTTGATAGATTTCCAAAAAACCTGTTTCATACATAGCGACAAACACACAACACTCAAGAGTTCATGCAAATGCATATATGAAAACGAAAATCCCAAAATTGAAGTGAAATTATGTTGTACTAAATAATGACAAAGGGAAATGTAATAGCACTTCAGTAGTCCAACATTGAAACATGTTGAGACTCATTTCAAAGGTAACAATTGGACAAATCAATGGGTAAGACCTACTGTATGGCATGTCAGGGAACAAAGTAAACCAACCGTTATTGGAATATTGATCGGTATTTCTGCTAGGCAGGGAATTAGGTGGGCTTATTCCATGAAAAAGTGAAGATAAAATAGACATGACTAAGCTTATGGCATTGCTCTGCCAAGGGAAACTATTTCACTCTTGTCAAAAAAAAATCACAATTTTCAATATGTAGAAAATTGCTGTTTGATATTATGCTATTGAAAATATTTCTCCATTGAATTGTAATTATACAAACGTTTCATTGCATGTTCGAACAAGAAATACACCATTATTGTTCAAAACTATTTCTTTTGAAATCTTAAATGGAAGATCAGTTTTGAACATTCTTTTGATAAAACGTGATAGTATTATTTCATAGGCCAATACTGTTTTAATAAATGTGTATGGTCACAGAAAAAATGTAAAAATTATGCCTTTCCTTACTAAGCTTAGCCACATTTGAGAGGTATGTTCCCCAGTGATTTGTGTAGGAATGTAGGAATGATAATAGATGGGGAAACTTTACAGTAAACTAACTGAAAGTTAAGGATTAGCTTACAACAATATTATACTGATTAGATTCCATATTCCTTTTGCTTCAGTTAAAATCTTCAAAGAATCTTCGATATCATATTGCAGGTTACAGTGAATTGTAATTTAATGTTAAATATTCGCTTTGATTTACATTACAAGTACTCATATGTTTGATGAACCTTGTAAGCGGGAAGGGCAGATTACTTTTTCACTAAAAATGTGAAGAACCAGTCATGTTGGGAAGATAGGTAATACAATATCCACCCATTAAGATCTAAATACAAAATATGTACATGTTGTGAAATGACATTGATATAAATTCATGTATTTTCTGTTACTTAATTCAGAAGAAACTACCTCTTTCTATTTGTTCCCTTTTATGGCCTCATACATAATTTATAATTATGATAATCTTGAAAAAAAAATTAGGATAGTAAATTCGGTTTATCAGATAAGTATTTTCCTGGTATACCAGTACATGTATATAGAATTTAAAACTAGAACAGTTTTTGTTTGATAATTGAGTTATCTTTAAAATTGGATATCATGATTTAAATAAAGCCAAATCATTGGTATCAGTTGCCAAAAACGCCTACGTCAGAATATACAAAAGACTATAAATATTGTATTTCTGATAAAGTTTGATTGCCATTTTCTGAAAATTATGATTTACGCATTCGTATTTGATAATATAGAAGTATTCAGGTGACCAGGAGGGAACTTTGAAAACAAGATAAGTTTTGAGATATTTTTTTATACAGCATGTTTCAGTATTAAATTATAGTAATTAATACACTTGTATATTTAATCGTGATTTGTAAAAGGACCTGGTTGTGGTCGGAGAAACATGATGAAAAGAGTTAATATCATATGCCTCACTGGGTGTACATTAAAATAGTTTCTTAACGATATTTTGTATTAACTATTTCATTTAACAGGATGTAAAGTTTAGAGTTTAAAGAATTTTTTTCATAAGGAAGTTATGTGGTTGACAGATGTGTAGTTGGTAAGATATTTTATAATATAACTTTTTTTCCAGCTTTTTCAGGGATAGTTACTATTTAATGTTAGTAATGCCTTTCAGTTTAGGACTAAATTCTGATTTACATATTTGTCTCTGATCTAGCTTTTTTTGGAAAAGTAGCTTAGAAGAAAGTCTTGATTTTTAAGGTACTGCAAAGAAAATTAGTAAGTAAATTATAATACCACATACAAATAGCGATAACTTCATTTACCAAGAAAACGTTACTGGCATTGGCCAGTCTTCCTTGCCGATCTCAGTTTGATATTACGACAATTTTTTCTTTTTTTGAATTGTAACTTCGTTTTACTTGCCAGATTTTGCAGTAGTAGAAAAAAGCTACATATTGTAGTTTTCAGAAAAAAAAATTGCAGTACTTTATAGAAACTCTTCAGAAAAAGGAGGTACTTGAATATAGAATGGCAGCATGTGTCTATGCATTAGTTATATGCCGCTAGTTGATAGCTTTCATATATATATATATATACTGTGTGTTTAGTTTTAACTTCATGTTCTGTGTAACTGCTATTTCTTCTTTAAAGTAATCCTGTAATTATTTAATTAGTCTAAGACAAAACTAGTGTGATCATTAGCATATCCTGACTGGCATTTTCAAATTTGTTTAGAGTAGAATTTTTATTTTAAAAAGAACTAGATTTTGCAATTAAGTTACGTCATTAGCAAAATATTAACCATTTTCTGTACTGTCAGTACAATGTACAACACACTATTTTTGTCCTGAAATTTGTGAAATGCATGTATTTTTAAGTTTTGCTACTTATATGAGCCGTGCCATGAGAAAACCAACATAGTGCGTTTGCGACCAGCATGGATCCAGACCAGCCTGCTCATCTGCGCAGTCTGATCAGGATCCATGCTGTTCCCTTTCAAAGCCTATTGCAGTTAGAGAAACCATTAGCGAACAGCATGGATATTGAGGCTAGTCTGGATCCATGCTGGTCACAAACGCACTATGTTGGTTTTCTCATGGTGTGGCTCATATGCTTTCTGTATAACCTTTGTTGGTGTTGGGTGTTAATATAATCATCTCCAAACTGTATATACTAGTGACTGTGGGAATTCTTGCTTTTAAGCATTTGGCTCGATGGGATGTATATTTTATGGTGGGATATTTTTAGTTGCCATCCCTCTAATTGGAAAGCAGGTTGTTATGCTAACTGTTTTGGACTAATTGACTGTAAACATTACCTTAGGTGGCTGCTTTTTGTGCATTTGGTATGAAACACTTAAAATATGGTTCTTTTAACACATCATGTGAACAGCAAGGAACTTGGCCTTCATGGCTGAGTGGTTTAGGTTACTGAATTTTGATCTATCGCTCCTCACCACTGTGGGTTCGAAACCTTGCTTTAGGGTGTAGAATTCTTTCATATGAGGGAATTGACCAGCTGGCTTACATAATGCTGATGGTTCTACCCAGGTGCCTGCACTTCCTCCACTATCAAAAGCATTATCTATAACAGTGGCTGTGTGACATGCAACTCAAACCAAACTAAAGTCATTTTACCACTAGTATATACAGTTTTAAGTTGACTAAAAAGGTGCTTGCTATATTGTAATAATATGTAAATGTGTTTTCTAATTTGTAACCCAGTAAGACTTTAACATCCGAAACAGATTTTGTTTTTGCAAAAACTTAGAAGCCATTATTTCCTCCCCTTGCAAAAGATCAGAATTCAGTATAATATACTTAAATGTTTCAATTTTTTTTAACAAAAAAAGGCATTGTTCAAATGCACAATGAGTTTGGATAATATTACTAATTTTGTAAGGTTGTTTTTCCTATCATTTTAATCTTTTGACAAGCTTCCAAATTTTAATTAATGCTTTGATTTAAACTACCTCTACCTGTATATACTGTTAGAAAAACTTTGTGCATGTTCTATTTAGTTGTTTGTTTTATTATTCTATGAAACAATTGAATCATTATCTGTCTTGCTCCTTATATCTGATGGCTTTTAAGCATGTTAAAAGATAATTTATAAATTTGTGGAGGTTTTCGGTCGCCATTTTTTTTGTCTTTTTGAATTTTGGATTACTTGGCAGATAGTTTGTATTGTACTTCTTGTCTGAATGAATTGGAATAAACATATCAGATTTTGGACGGAAGCTACATATTTATGATTTGGTAAATATACACTATTCATCTATATTAAAAGATCAAAATATCTTGTGTGTATGTAAAGAATGGCATGCCACCAAATCGTTGCAAGGGGTAGTAATTTCATCGTTTTGAACAACAAAAAGACATAATTTAGATAGGGTTTGCTAGTTTGCATTTATTTCTTTGAAAATCATTGTAGAGTTTGATAACAGTGCTAGTTCATTTTGTTTCTGTTTGTCATAACTTTGGAGTTTTTATTTTAAAAAAAGTCACAGCTTCTTTTGAAAATGGTTGTTTCATCCAGAATTAGCAGAATAACTGAATATTATGATTAGTTCTGTAGAAATGTAAAATATTTATTGTAAAAACATTACTTTAAATGGAGGTTTGATAATATTTTAGTGTTTCAGCTTCTCGTCTAGAGGAAATGAGAAAAAACAGGAACTTTATACGGATGAAGCGACTGAAAACAAGAGCTAATAAATGTTGTGCCTCCTGTAGCTTACTCCTCTATTGGGATCCGTGCCAGAGATGCATTTGCATTGCATGCTTAGTTGTAAATGCATAATCTGGTATGTGATTTCATAGAGTTCTAACATCCTTGTAGTGCTGTAGCTTTAACCTTGACCTCTAACCCACAGCCTCATTGTGACATTTCCTACTGCATGATGGGATAACCCAGAGCCTCATTGTGAAAAGTCCCATTGCATGTTGGGATAATCAACAGCCTCATTGTGAAATTCCTAATGCATGATGGATCATTTTAACAGTCTTGTAGTGCTAAAAGCTTTCTGCATGTGGTTGCTTACTTTATTTTATAATCAACTTTGATATTGTATATACGTTAGCTTTTTCTTTATTTTGTTGTATAGTGCAGGTATTGTCAGTGTCTTACTTTGATTTCCCAGAAAAGAAGCATATTTCTTTAAAAAAAAGATTTGGCAAGAAATAACACCTTGTGGTATTCCCGAATTCCATTGTGAATTTGTCCCGCAGAGACACTGACAATTTGCCAGCATTGTAGAACTCTACTAAACATAATATACTATTCTAGTTTTATTATATTGTACCAGAAGCAATGCCAGTTTTTGTTTGCTTTTTCGTTTGTATATTTCATTGTTTCTTTTTTACTTGTTTGCTGTATTTTTAGCTGTTATCTCTGTAAAACCATTCAAAAGATCTGTTAGGTAAATATTTTATGTGCAATCATATCGACATCGTTTGTATGAATTCTTTCAACATTCAAACAATACAGTATTTACTGAAAGGCATTACTACAATAGAAGTAGATTTGTTACAGTCAGTCATACACTGCAGTTTCAGGTTACAGTTTTAAGTGTTATTGTACATTAATATGAAGATAATGTGTGCTTAGTGGTGTTAAGTAAGTTGACATGGCTTATGAATTGAACCACTTGTATATACAAAAAGGTATTATTGTAACTATAGTCTTTGAAAATAGTACATTTTGAAGTTACTATTGATCACAAGCCAAATGTTGCAACAGATAAAAAAGTTTCTGAAAACTTCATTTTACTGGTGTTCTTTTACTGAATGTTAGTAATTTTCTTGAAGTACCAGTATAGTTAAAGGAGAACAAACTTTGACTAGAAAGAAATAATAGATACTGCTTATAACAAATAAAGTCATGTCAGCTTAACACATAACCCTTTCAGCCAGTCAGTTTTGAGGTTTTGTAGCTGGAACCAGAGAAACACTGCAGTGCTGAAGGGGTTACAGTTGTGATTAAATATTGTTGTTAGATGTTATAACCTATGAACTACTGTATGTCACTTGTATCATGCATTCATTATGTCATTCATTCCTTCCATCCATCTACCTACACAGAAACCTGCTTATGGCTCGCAACTCTTGCACGTTCATCAAGAAAAAAAAATGCATTGAAAACGAAAAAAAAGAAAAATTCCAAAAGTTATATTTAGACGCCTGAAGCTGATTGGTTACTATGGTGATGTTTTATGGCAGTGTGGTTAGCTGGTTGTCAAGGGAGTTGCACAACCACTTTCTACACTCCAGAAAAACGCGCCAGTATTTCGGCTGTTCTGCGATACACTTTCAAGATAAGAGAAAGAACTTTGGAAAGAGATTGCTGTGCTTCGTACTGAAGTCGATGCTGTTAACATCTTATCTAGAAGACTGAAAATCAGATGTGAATTAAAATACTTCTTTGAATATATGATATTTTATTCTTAAAAATGAAAAAAGTCTTTACTTAGAATGTTATATTCTTTACGTTAAGCTCTTTTAAGATATAACTTTCGTACAATTCTCCTATCTCTCATGGTTCATTCTTGCTTTAAGTTAAATCTATCTCTACGTCTAACATTCAGTAATGAAAAGCTGTAAAGAGTGGATGTATGGAATAAATGAATGCATTTTACAGTACTATGTTTTGTATTGTCCAACGTTTAATACTTTGTCATTTTGGCTTTACTTAGAGTAGTGTCAAGTGTATACCCCTTGACAACGTTGTTTGCATGTGTTTGTATTTCCTTACCGCCACATTAGAGAAAATTTTTCCTCATTTTACTTAATACATGAAAATGATTTAGCTGTAAGTATTAACCTTCCCAAGTAAAGAGTCGCCTCGATGGACACAGAATGTGTGAATGCAAGACCATGTGAAACGCCAGTGGCAGTTACTGTGATTTTGCATTCGTCACAAATAGCCCAAGTCCTGTTGCATTCGTTTGACCATACATCTTTTTTTCACAGCTGTGGTAAAACTTAGAGAGAAAGAAAACCTTTTCTTGTACATCTCCTGAAAAAATGCTGTCTTTATTTGATGTATAATTGAAGAAAAAAGGCATCAATTTTATAAATATTGAAGATCTTTCAGTATAATTACCAGACTTCTGAAAAGTTTTATTATTGTTTAATTCCTTTAAGATTTGTCCTTTTTTGAGTGAATGGATTTTGCACAAAGAAAGTTTTTAAAATATGTAAGAAAATGAAAGTTTTTGGACAAAATGGAATGGATCTAGGAGGATTTTGGATATGTACGGAGAAATAACAAGGACACAGTTAAAACATGAACCAGGAACACACCGTAAAAGGGACTGTCATAGGTATTTGGAAGTCTTGAACATGACCGTAAAGGGGACTGTCATAGGTATTTGGAAGTCTTGAACATGGATCAATTTGGAACACATTTTTATGGATGGATTTTGGACATGTTGTCGTCGATGGATTTGGAACCTATATACACTGACGAGATATGAAAACGCAACACACATGCCTGAATCTATTTTTAGTACAAAAAGCACCACCTTGAAATTTTCAATGTATACACATCTTGATACTCTATACCCATTGTGTTAATTTTATGGTCTGTTATGATGATTAAATTTGAACACAATGGGTATAGAGTATCGAGATGTGTATGTGTTGAACATTTCAAGGTGGTGCTTTTCGTAATAAAAAATACATTCAGGCATATGTTTGTTGCGTTTCCATATCTCGTCAGTGTACATTGGTGGAGTTGGAAAAAATTTACTTGCATGGATTTGTAACATGTTTTCATGGAAAGTCTAGATTTTGAGTACCCGTGTACATGCTCATTGGTATATTTGAATACCATTTACATGGATAAAGTTTGATCACATTTACATGGAATGATTTGCAACACTTTACATGGATGGATTTGGAACACATTTACATGGATGGATTTGGAAAACATATGTCTGCCAGAATGGATGGAGAAAACATTTACATGGATGGATTTTGAACATATTTACATGGATGGATTTAGAAAATGCTTACATGGATGGATTTGGAAATTAATTAGAGGGCTTTTAGATGGTACAGAATTGTTTAAGATTAGTTATTACATAGTATGTCAACAGACATGAAAGGAAGTCATTAAGAAGGAAGGATTTAGAAAGAAGCACTATCACAGACTTTGGAAGGAAAGCCATGCAAAGTTGTTGAGCCAGTTCATTTAGTGTTGTCATTTATTGTTCCAGATCATCTCATAGTTCATTCTGCTTTCTTGTTTAACCAAATAGTTATGTATTTAATTTAGTGTTGTTGTTTTTGTTGTTTGTATAATTATGTTGTTATTAGTTAAGTGATTTATATACAAGGAAATAGTGCTGATGTTGGCTGTCATTGTTATTTAAGGGAAAAAATGCTAAATGATGCAACAGGACTTTTTTGTATAAGTAGATTACCATTCAGAAATTCTTTTTTTTTTTTTCAGATACAGGAAATTTATTAAAGCAAGGTGGTTGGAACAGTTTTTTGTCCGCTAAGTGTGTTTTTCCCACAAGCATAAATAACAGAATGTAAACACTTCATATGAAGAAGGTGCATTTTATACATGTGTTATTTTTCTGTATATTTTCAGAGCAGCCTATGTGTCATACGGTGGTTTGTTGATGAGATTGCAAGGCGATGCCAACAACTTGCACGGGTTTGAGGTCGACTCGCATGTGTACCTGCTGATGAAGAAATTAGCGTTCTGATTGGTTTTTATGTACACATGAAGAATAACTGAATGTTTAGTTCATGAAGAATGACTGGTTGTTTTGTACATGAAGAATAACTTGTCGTTTTGTACATAAAGAAAGACTGAATATTGAAATGAATGTCTGATTTATGATTATATCATTTATGATTGGTCGTTGTAAGTTGTTAGGTGAAAGTGAATGTTAGTAAAACTGAATTGTAAGACTGAAAGTGTAAATGCAAAGACTGAATGAAGGATGTTTAAAGCGAATTCACTGCCATTGTTAATTCCTTTCTGTTGAAAAAAGGAGTAGCATTTAGCTTTTTTTTTTCTCTAAACAATTTTGTTTCAGGCCCTTAATTTGTTAAATAAAAACAATTATTAAAAAAAAAATAATTTAAAATCTGGAAGAAAGGTTTGGGGTGATATGCCGGGAAATATATATGTAAGTTTTGCTTGTTTGCTTAAATTGAGGTTTGTCTGTTTATAAGTTTCTCTCAGGTAATCTTTGAAACTTGTTTTGTTTTTTAAGTGTAATATTGCAAGAATGTTTGAAATATGTCTCAGTGCTATCCAGAGCAAGGTGACTTGCAGGTGACGTATCGCGTACTTTGTATTTTATGTTTTAAGGTAGTTGATCCGTAATGACATTTGGCAGTTATACGTGTTTTCCGTATACGATTTCGACATTCTCCAGTTTTTACAAAGAGTTTTATGCCTATGCATTCAACTACATGTACGTACAGAGGCTGCCGCATTATATAACGGGAGTACGTATTAATCAAACAGAAATTGCCGAGAGCGGTTATGGGTCCACTACCTTAACGGATATGAAATGGGAGAGCATTTCCTACAGAAAAAAAAATCAAAGCATTTAAATCCTACTTTTTTTTTATTTGCTTTTGACTATTAATGATATTTGGTGCACTAAATTTAAGAAAACAACAGTAACATTTAGTTGAAACAAAAAACTTATTTTACGGCTTTTTTTTGGTGAGATTTCAAAAATAAGAGATTTTTTTATGCAAGAAGTGCTACTATTACTGCCATAGCTTGAAAATGTTTTGTTATATTGTTTAATGAAGAATGAAAGTAGAAAGCATTTATTTGTTATGAATGAGGAAATCATGTCGTACAACTTTGTGAGATTGAAATTTTTGAGACTGTAAATTGAAAGTGGGGAATAATGCTACATCACTGCCAATGATGTTTTGTTGTCTATGGTAATGGGATGGGGTTAGAAGTCAGAAGATTTTGATAAGTTATCTGCTTATTTGTATTCTTCTGTGCAGTCTGCCATTTTATGTCTCAAAGAAAACATGATATGTTGATTCTCAAAGAGGTAGTTTGTTTGAGAAATTTTTTATGGTCGACATTGATTGTGATGATATTAGAAAAAGCAGAGATTTCGACCTCAATATCATCATGTTTTCATTGTGACATTCAGGCTTGGCTGTTAATTGATGCGGACATTTAATTGCATGACTATAAATGGACATTGTACATATGTTTTTGCATAAAAGTTATTGTATTGTTTTATGATGCATATTGAAATTTGCTGTGCTACAGTTTGTTCAGGGAACTTTTTGATTTGATTGACTTTTTACCATTTTTCTCCATTTTTTTGTCATCATTCATTTTTCTTTCTGAAAATGTCAGATATTGGATCTTCTGAACAAACTGTAGATCCTGTTTTTATGTTCTTTAGTGTTAAAAATGGGAATTATTTCATCAACATTACTTGACAAGATTCAAAATCTTGATTTTATCATTTCAAAAGTCATCGTCATTTACCGCAAAACCAAAGTCTCCTTGTACAAGGAGATGTTTTCCTGTCATAGATTATCTATGAACGAGAGGAGGTTTTGGGCTTGTTTAATCATCAAAAGATTGATGGACAAGTACTGGTTATTTCCAGTTGTTATATTTTGAAGAAAAAAAATAGAAAAAATAAAAATATGGAAGACAGATTTTGAAATTTTGTTATGATATATACCCTGTTACAAAGTATAACTTTTATAACCTAGATAAATAAAGATCAAGGGCATGTATCTAAAGGTCACAGACCTGTATAATGATATGTATCTATAGGTCTTGGACCACTATAATGATCATGTACCTAAAAGTCTCATACCACCATAATCATTATGTATTTAAAGGTCTTTGACCACTATAATGATCATGTACCTAAAGGTCTGATACCACCACAATCATCGTGTATTTAAAGGTCTCAGACCACTATAGCGATCATGTATCTGAAGGCCTTGGACCGCTATAATGTTCATGTGTTTCAAGGTTTCGGACCACTGTAACGATTACTTTGCCTCTAAACTTCCAGGCCACTTTATTGGAGATGTATGTGACCGCTTATTTCTTTGGTTCTTCCGAATAACCTGCACTTATTCTTAAGTCATTGGAGAGAAAAACAATGTTCTAGAATGTTTAAAATGAAATTGGACAATTTTAAATAGAACCTGGTGCAGACTAACTATTCATGTGATGAATTACCGTGACAATAAAAAATGTGGTCTTGAACAGTATGACGGGGTAACAGAACAGAACAATGTACTATTTTATTAGTGCCTAAATGGTGTTACGTTGGATAGGCCTTGTGGTTGCCCTCAATCTGCCAGTCTGTTGACAGTGGGATCTTGTGATAACTTTAAAAGAACCAGATGTTTTTTCTTGAAATTTGGTACATACACAGATCACAATATGGAGAAGACGCACATATTTTTGGCAAATAATGTGATATGGCAACAAATGTTTGGATTCAGTAGGTGCGTCTTTAGTGCATTCAATTGTGAACAGTGAAATGTTGTTGATTCTAGTGCAAAAGCCCTTTTTTGTCCCAAATTCTCATTTTGTTAAAGTTTGTAGCTTACATAAACTCCTAAAATTTTTCCTTAACTTTTCTCCAACTTTTTTGCCTTATTTATTCCTTTTTAGCTCGACTTTTCGAAGAAAAAGTAGAGCTATTGTACTCGCCCCGGCGTCGGTGTTGCCGTCGCCGTTGGTTAAAGTTTTTGATAAAGTCAAATATCTCTGTTACTATCAAAGCTATTGACTTGAAACTTAAAATAGTTATTTACTATCAAAGTCTACACCAGGAGAAACAATCCCCATAACTCTGATTTGAATTTTAACAGAATTATACCCCTTTTTAACTTAGAATTTTTGGTTAAAGTTTTTGATAAAGTCAAATATCTCTGTTACTATCAAAGCTATTGACTTGAAACTTAAAATAGTTATTTACTATCAAAGTCTACACCCGGAGACACAGTTTTGACAGAGTTATGCCCCTTTTTAACTTAGAATTTTTGGTTAAAGTTTTTGATAAAGTCAAATATCTCTGTTACTATCAAGCTTTTGACTTGAAACTAAAGATACTTGTTTACCATCAAAGTCTACACCAGATGAAAGAAACAATCCCCATAACTCTGATTTGAATTTTGACAGAATTATGTCCCTTTTTAACTTATAATTTTTTGTTAAAATTTTTGATAAAGTCAAATATCTCTGTTACTATTAAAGCTTTTTACTTGAAACTCAAAGTAGTTATTTACTATTAAAGTCTACACCAGGAGGACACACAATTCCCATAACTCTGATTTGAATTTTGACAGAGTTTTGTCCCTTTTTAACATGGATTTTTTTTTACTGGCAAAGCTCTAATTCAGAGTCAAGCCCTGGAAAGTCTGTACAATCAAGTGTCGGCATCACACCTTGGTTAAGTTTTTCATACCAGTCCACATTTTGATAAAACCTTTTGACATATAGCTTTGAAACTTTCAACATTTGTGTACCATCAATATGTCCAGTTTTAGGCAAGAGTACATAACTCCATCAGGGATTTTGTCTGAATTATGGCCCCTTATAACTTATACAAATCTTGTTTAAGTTTTTAGTACCAGCTCATATTTTGTGTAAACTGTTTGAAATATGGCTTTGAAACTTTTATCACTTGTTTATTATAACAGTCTCTATCTGTAGGCAAGAGTACATATCTCTGTCAAGTATTTTGGCTGAATTATGGCCCTTTTTGGACTTAAATTGATACAGTTTTTGTACAAGTTGAAACTTTGAACGTTATTGCCATCTGTTGTCAATGGTATGTAACTATGTCAAAGATATTTGGCTGAATTCTGGCCATTTTTGGACTTGGAAATCAGTTAAATTTTTCATACCAGTCCATATTTTGCTTAACCTGTTTGTCATATGGCTTTGAAACTTCGACCACTAATGTTTACCATCATAGTCTACATATGAAGGCAAGACTACATAACTAGGACAAGGACTTTAATTCAGTTATGGCCCTTTTGTGAATAGAAATTAGTTAAGTTTTGCTTACCATTTCATATTTTGTCTAAACTGTTTGATATATGGCTTTGAAACTTTGAACACTTGCTTATCCAGATCTACAAATACCAGTACATTGTTTGTCTTACCTATTTTCTTATCTATTTTCCTTCTTTTGTCTGGTAATCTGTGGTAATATTTTGACTCCATACTTACATCAATTCTTTGAATAGTCAAGCGCGCTGTCAATAGACAGCTCTTATTATAGAACTACATACTTCTGGTTAGAATTTTAGCATCCTAGTCTGTACTCTTACAGCAAGCTATGAAATGGGTTTATTACTCAGAACCCTTTGACCCATAAGGCTAGATTAGAGAAAAAAGAGTCCTTTCAGAACTGCTGGACAGATTTTTAGCTCACATGAGCACAAAGTGCTCATGGTGAGCTTTTGTGATCGCCCTGTGTCTGTCGCCCGTCATCAACAATTTAACTGTTAACACTCTAGAGGTCACAATTTTTGCCCAATCTTAATAAAACTTGATCAGAATGTTACCCGCAATAAAATCTTGGAAGAGTTCGATATTGGGTTGTCTGGGGTCTAAAACTAGGTCACCAGGTCAAATCAAAGGAAAACCTTGTTAACACTCTAGAGGTCACAGTTCTGGTCCAATCTTAAACTTGGTCAGAATGTTACTGTCAATGAAATCATGGACGAGTTCGATACTAGGTTATCTGGGGTCAAAAACTAGGTCACCATTCAAATCTAAGGAAAAGCTTGTTAACACTCTAGATGCCACATTTTTGACTGTATCGTCATGAAACTTGGTCAGAATGTTAATCCTGTTATTCTTTAGGTCAAGTTCAAATCTGCGTCATGTGGGGTCAAAAACTAGGTCACCAGGTCAAATCTAAGGAAAAGCTTGTTAACACTCTAGAGGCCACATTTATGACTCTATCTTCATGAAACTTGGTCAGAATGTTAATCTTGATGATTTTTAGGTCATGTTTAACTCTGGGTCAGGTGGGGTCAAAAACTAGGTCACCTGGTCAAATCAAATGTAAAGCTTGTTAACATTCTACAGGCCACTTTATGACCATATCTTAATGAAACTTGGTCAGAATGTTAATCTTGAAGATCTTTAGGGTCAAGTTTTAATCTTGGTCAGGTGGGATCAAAAACTAGGTCACCAGGTCAAATCAAAGGTAAGCAAGTTAACACTCTAGAGACCTAATTTTAAGTTTGAAACTCATGGGAATTGAGCGGAATATTTATCTTAATGACCTCTAGGTCAGGTTCGAATCTGGGTCATGTGGGGTCAAAAACTAAGTCACGAGGTCAAATCGAAGGTAAAGCTTGTTAACAATCTAGAGGTCGAATTTATGACTGTATCTTCATGAAACTTGGTCAGAATGATAATCTTGATGATCTTAAGGCCAATTGTGAATCTGGGTCATGTGGGATCAAAAACTAGGTCACCAGGTCAAATCAAAAGAAAATCTAGTGAACACTCTATAGACCACATTTATGACCATATCTTTATGAAACTTGGTCAGAATGTTAATCTTAATGATCTTAAGGTTAAGTTCCAATCTGGGTCAGTGGGGTCAAAAACTAGGTCACCAGGTAAAATCCAAGGTAAAGCTTGTTAACAATCTAGAAGCCACATTTATGACTATCTTCATGAAACTTGGTCTGAATGTAAATCTTGATGATCCTTAGGTCAAGTTTGAATCTAGGTCATGTGGGGTCAAAAACTAGGTCACTAGGTCAAATTAAAAGAAAAACTAGTTAACACTCTACACTCTAGAGGCCACATTTGCCCCATGTGGTTCTGGGACGATCTGTGTATGAAAAGAACTGGAACCACTGCCTTACCCTTGCATGATTGTAAGAGGTGACTAATAGGGTCTTAACACTTGGTTTTGTTGTAACTCTGTGATTCCAGCAGGTATGCAAATTTTGATTCCATACCTCCTGTTTTTATTTCGATGTAAATGAAATATGAAACCAAAATTTGTAGTCCTGTTTGGCGCCATATAACCTTTACTGTGTTGGTGCGCTGTAAAACCAAAATAAAATAAAATAAATTAAAGAGGCCACATTTATGACCATAATTATCTTAATGAAACTTGGTCAGAATATTAATCTTGATGATATTTAGGTCAATAGGTCAGGTGAGCGATACAGGGCCTTCATGGTCCTCTTGTTATCAAACTATATTGTGTGCAACAAAAAAAAACACTTTAAAATGTAAACAGTTGAAGAAACAGCTTCAGCTCTATTTTAACATTTGTATCAGCTGGTTATCCTTGCACATTTGAAAAAAACCTGTCTCGAGTCCCAATGAGCATTGAAATGAGACATAATCTTGTTTAACAGTACTAACACAGACTCACAGTGTTCAAGGTTGCCCTGACACTTTGTGACCTGGTTATGTTAATATTTGCCCTTGTGGCTTTGTATCAAGATGTAATTAACCAATGCATTAATGCAGTCCATTGATAAGTCGCTGATAAATCCATTTTAAAGTGAGGCTTTATCTAAAACTTTATATATAAATGGTAACAATCCACGTACTGACCAACATTTTTTATGAAACTACTGTTAGTCATTGGAAGTTGCGGATCTATAAAACTGAATCACTTTACAACTAATAATTCATGTACTATAAAATCATTTGTTTTCGTGAGCATGAAATTTTGTGGTTTTGGCTAAAATGGCTTGAGTTTTTCAAGATCAAATGAATGGGAAATTTCATTTGTTAATTTTGTTGATTGGCACAACAATGAATTCCACGAAAAATAGCTCCCCACGAATATTAATGATTTTACAGTATATGTAATCTGTCGTCGCTGTATCATATGTCATATATTGAAGTCTGCTTCTGTAAAATAAATATATTTGGCTCACTGGAATAATGTTGGCTGAGACATCTAGAAACATGATTGGTATTACAGTGATCTGAAACCTGTAGATATTTCACATTGTATTATATTATACTTATTATATGGGGCAGACCTGGTAAATAGGTAGATTTCATAGAGACCAGTTATTTTTGTTTCATCTTGGGTAGCTTGGGTCAAGGTCATTGAAATTAAATTATAGAAAAATGGTTTTTGATCAGTAATTTAGAATGAATAGCTTTCTAAAAGACTCAGAAATTGAAGTGTTTTTGTAAGGCATAAAATGCTTCTTCAATGGTGAAACCTTTATCCTGTTCAGCAGGGTATACCAATTCACTGAATTTACTTCTTCAGTATGACTTTCGACACATATATTAAAAACATAGATAATTATAAACTACATGTCACAATTAAATGCATACATCATGCAAAAAGGTGAACAGTAACAACCAGTTACTGCATTTTCATTGCTTTTTCATCTTTTTACTTGTAAATAGGCATCTCTGCTTTTTATTTGCGTTTCCGTTAGATATAAGTCATTTTTTCATAGTTTTTTACCAACTAAAAAATGTTCATTCAATTAACTGAATTGAACTGTCAAATACTGTCCACAACAATTCAGCTTTATAGTTAGCCCCTAAAGAGAATCAGTAAGTAACAGACCAGTTACTGCACTAAAGGTAGCGGAGAAACAACTGCCAGAAATGCCTTAACCATAAGATCACATGTTCCAAGAATCAGTACCAGCTGGGCTCGGTTACTGCCCTACTGGTTTTGATAAAAAAAATCAATTTCTTTGATCCTGACTTACTGTTAATGTTTCAGAAAATGGCTAAAATGCCATAACAGGGATCAAACCCTGCTCTAATTAATTGCAATAAGAAAGAAAAAAAACTGGTTCCGCTGGGGCTCGAACCCAGGACCTCTCGCGTGTGAAGCGAGCGTGATAACCACTACACTACGGAACCTCGTTATGAAACGTGCATTAAAGTTTGTATTTAACCCTATACCCTATATAAAGGAGAGAGTGATTATTTTTATTGCGATGTATACAAAAATGCTTACTCGCCGTTTAAGTTTTATATTTAAGGACATCTATTTTAAAATGACACATATATTGAAAATTATATTTATATTTACAACAATAGGAAAACGGATACTCAAGGGAAACAAACCAAACTTTATCGTAAAAGTGTATAGAAGTATTTACTTCCCTTTATAACGGACACCACCACTAACTTGTTATAACTGCCATACTCTGATTATTAGTCACATCAAAAAGTTAAAACAGCCTTTATATGACCTTCTTTTAAAACTGGAATGAAACTGTGCAAAGTCAGGGTAGTGTCTGAAATGCCTTTTTCTTACAATTTGAACCTAGATCTTACAATTTGAACCTAGATCTAGATCTATTTTACCTGATCATTTTGCTCACAACCTTTGCAAATGGAACCCATTTATAGATGTTTCACGAAAATCATTTTGGGTTTTACTTTTCTGCTATTACTAAAGCTTGATCAGAATAAAAATATGCGCATGAAACACGAAGATTTAAATGATAATTAAGGAATTTTGAGTAGATCCGGAGCGGCAAACCCACGTTGCACGGTATCGTACACACGGGGAAAATCGCTCGATTCATGTAACATTTATGTTTGAAATTAATTTTAATAAAATAAAAAGCTTCGAAACCAGACGAGTGCTTTCGTCGGTACAAATCTTGCCGGACTTTAGATATGTCTCATTTTCTGTCCAGTTCGCCAGAAGCCCGCATGTTGTAAGAATTACTTAGAATGGTACAACTCGTGCATATGTTGAGCGCAAATAACCAATCTGCGCTATTTACCAAACGCGCAGCGCATATAACAAATTTTTGTACATTGGTTATATGCGCAACGATTTACCAATCGTTGCGCAGGATAAATTTAACCTGCCCGATTTACCAAATGCGCAGCGCAAATAACAAATGTAACTTTATATATCAGAAATTTGCATTTCGTGTTTGATAAATCATGCAGTTGGTCAATTTATTAATAAATATAAATGTCAAATGCTGAATATCTCGGTACTTAAATTAGGTGTCATAAATTTGTTTCTACATCAGTAAATTCACGGCAGTCGGTCACCAGGTTTCAATACCTCCAATCTTATACAAGATGCAATAAAACCCAAACATGCCTGAAGGTGTGATTTCCTCCAGCTTGCACACGTCGTCCCCTGGTATGTTTTAGGCTATTTTTATAATTTTCTACTTCACCCGAGCACACACTTAGCAAAATATCGTTTTTATTATATTGAAATATCTTGAAATTTCCTAATAATATTCTTTCTACCAACGGGAGCATATCTCTCAACATGTCTAAGATAAAAGATGAAATAAAAAAGTCACAGAATTAAAAGAAAATTCTTACAGATCGTATCTATATTATTATTATTATTATTATTAGTAGTAGTAGTAGTAGTAGTACAAAATCAATTGAATAAAGAGAAGGCCTTTGATTACAGACTAAAACTATAGAGTTTTTTTACAAATCAAAATGGATCTACAATGTTACACCTGTAACTTGCGTGGCAGGTCGGTCCTGCGCTAATAGCAAAGTTTGAAATTACACTGTATTTCAGATATATTTCATTTATAAAACATACTATTTATGTAATTTTCAAATGAATACTGTAGAAAAATGAATAGAAAAAGAGTGATTTCTGTCATAACGAGAACCAAATATTACATTTTTTATCTGCGCAAGATGTGTGTCTGTGCTAATAATAAATCTGGAAATTACTCTGATAACTTGAATATCTTTTATAAATCATATTAACTTTTACTTTGATTTACGATTACAGACTATAGGGTTTTTCTCGTTATGACGGAAATCACGCTTCTTTCTATTTTTTTTTTCTATTCTGAAAACATTTTTATGAAGTTACATAAATAGTATCTTTTAGAATTGAAATATGTTTAAAAAGATCAACGTCAGTTCAGAAATTGCTATTAGCACAGGAACAACATCCCGCGCAGGCTACGGATGAAACATTATATTCAGATTTTCAAAAGCTACATTTTTAGATTGTAATCGAAAAACGAAGTAAAAGTTAAAATGGTTTATAAAAGATATTCAAGTTATTGGAGTAATTTTCAGACTTCTATTAGCACAGGACACACATCTTGCACACCTACAAAATGTAAAATTTCGTTCACATTTTGAGGAATTTTATTAGTTATTCATTCTATTTATCTCACTATAAAACATTAAACAATTATATAAGTATAAAAGATCTGTAAGTTCGTCTTTTAATTCTGCTTATTTTTGTTTTATTTTTAATCTTGGCCATGTCAAGAGATATGCTCACGTCGGTAAAAAAGAATTGCGCTTTTTCAATATGATGAAAAGAAAAGCGATATGGTGAAATGTGGTAAGTGTGTGGCAATTCAGTCTGTTATGTAAGTCTCCTTTATGTTCTATATTCGGTATAAAATGACTGCGTGTGATCGAATGAAGTAAAATACTTTAGTTATAAAAAGAATAGAGAGGACGATGTGGCTATCCGAAGGAAATCACACCTTCACGCATGTTTGAGTTTTATTGCATATTGTATCATATTGCAGGTATTGAAACCAGGTGACCGACTCCCATGAATTTTATGATGTTGAAATAAATTTATGACACATTTTTAAAACCAAGATTTGCAATATCAGTCTGTAATTGTTAAACAATGTAAAAGTTAGCATGGTTTATGGCAGATATGCATATTATCAGAGTAATTTACAGATTTTCTATTAGCGCAGGATCGACATCCCGCACAGGCTACGGCGTTTAAAAGTTAAAAAAAGTATAAAAATAAATAAAAAAATACTTGTGTTATTAAATATACTTGGGATATTTTGTATCATTTTAATGTTTTTTAACACCTATGACAAATGACTCTTAATACCGTCGTCAACAGAAATTTATAGGCCATAAACTACCAGGGACGTGAGAATCTTATTGAAATTACCGCATAAATACGCTCATTTACTTAAAAAAAATGTTTTTCTTTTTCTTTACAAATTCACACCTTTACGCGTGCCTGATCACCGTCAGTTTTACAATTTTATGTAGGCCTACAAGTCTAACACTCTAATGATATTCAATTTTATCGGGAGATATCATCCATATGTTATATCGGGAGATATCATCCATATGTTAAAAGCGCAGACTCATTTACCAAACGCGCAAGACAGTTGCCCTGCGCATATAAGAAATATATAAGGTTGCCCGATTTACAAATCGTTGCGCAGATAACAAATTGGTTATTTGCGCTGCGCGATTTACCAAATGCGCAGATTGGCTATATGCGCGTAACACATACACTGAAAGAGATTGTAAGTAATATGTAGGTTCCTGGCAAACTGGACAGAAAATGAGGCCCTATACATGCTGGACTTAATTAATACTGCCTTCTTTGCATAATGTTAAAAAAAATTTGTATGCTTGTTGTAGTTTGAATGCATATATGAGCCCTGCCATGAGAAAATCAACATAGTGGGTTTGCGACCAGCATGAATCCAGACCAGCCTGCGCATCCGCGCAGTCTGGTCAGGATCCATGCTGTTCGCTTTTAAAGCCTACTGCAATTAGAGAAACCGTTAGCGAACAGCATGGATCCTGACCAGACTGTGCGAATGCACAGGCTGGTCTGGATCCATGCTGGTCACAAAGCTACTATGTTGGTTTTCCCATGGCACGGCTCATATAATTTTGTATTAAAATATGCATGTTATACAAACACTTTACCCAGAATGCAGTGTGAACGTTAACTAAACAATTCAGTCCGTGAAAAAAAAAAAAAAAACAAAAAAAAAAAACAACAAAAAAACATTTTGGCGAAGTGTTTCAGAAAAGTACCAAAAATGGCTGGCAAGGCACCCATGTCTGACGCTTTTTAATTTATTAAAATCGGTCAAGTAATAAGGAAATTGTAAGAGTTATAAATGTCGCGTTTTTTGTTGTTGTTTTTTGCGATGTGCTCACCGGCCATCTAAAGATGTGGAGAGAAGTTTGAATACGCTACATGTAGTTGATGGTATCGACGAACGCAGGTTGCCGTTACGTGTTCCAAGAATAATAATATCTCAAACATATCTTATTGGTTTTTTTTTTCTAAGTGTATTCCTAACTGCCGTGTTAAAACGTGTGAAAACGTCGTAAATTGGTGCCAATTATTTCCCATGTTTTTTCCAGTGTCCCCGATTTCACCGGACAGCCCACGTATACATAGAGGCCCCAATTCAGCTACCCCTACCGGACCTCAGTATGTCATTATATGAGATCAGCTCTTTAGAAGGAACAGAAACTTGCAAACGAGTATACCCCACTCTCCGAGACAACACACGAAAAATGTTGAATTCTGCATGTGTTCTACGGATTTTAGCTACCTCAGCAGTAAAGTTTCTTTATTATAATTTTAATCTATAGATTCTAAACGTGAACTCATTTTACCTTCAGATACATTTTATTAATTGAGGACACACGTTTGATTTCTTTACATTTTAACCCAATTCATTTCTTTTATTGTTCATCAATTGATACACAGGCGTGCATTGGTACATGCGCGTTAGCTCCGCTACGGATAAGACCTGTCATAGTCATGTCCAACACCCAATGTTACTCATAGATTTTCATTTACCAAAAACGACACCATTTTCGTTCCTGTTTAAGCGTATCTGCGTGACGAAAATAAGCAGCACAAGACCATGCTTGTTTCTATCTTAAAAATAAAAGGTAAGGGTAGATTTCCCGAAAACTCGGCCAGAGAGTCATGCATCGCAAAGTAGGCTTCGGGTGTTGAGGCAAGTGGAAAAAAAATGCTAGGGTGAATATTCAACAGGGAAAGCCACGCTCCAAAAAACGCAGTCTCCCTACAACACAAACCACAGCAGCGCAAACACGGACGTGCACAACACATACACACACGCGCACGCGCGTGGGGACGTAAATACAAGGTGGTATGTGGAGGGGATGAGGATGGAAAGACAAAAGAAACACCAACTACAAACAAGACAATATACGCAACATAAAATACGAAACGGACAAAAACAAGTTGAAAATAGGGGCACATCCTTCTAACAGTCAGTAACCTAAAAGAGATGGTGGGTGGAGGGGAGTTCGGGGGGGGGGGGGGGGGGGGGGGGGGCTAACGCGTTTACGGCATGCCAACCTCGCACTTATCCTATTCTCAACAAGTCAGACAAGACAGTTTAAATCAAATAACTCGCCGCTGAGAAAGGCTCCAACACACAAAACCACGAAAATCCAACCACAAGAGAAAAAAAATTATGCAAGCCAAAATATTTTCTGTTATGTCGGTGTACCATACGACTTTTTCTGGATTTTAAAGTCACATTCGTTTGGTCCGACATTTTCTACTAGTGCAAAGTTCTATGTTAGTATGGTATTCTTCTTAAAAATTTTGAACTGAGGATTGGAAAATATACCTGTAAATAAACAACAAATGGATATTTTTTATCATTTTTTCTTTATTTTATAGTTTTTCGATAATTCAAAATACGGTAAAATAGTAACATTTCAAAACTTCCACATACATTTCAAAAGAAATAATATATACTTAAATCTTTGAAGTATAACAAATAACATGCATACAATAATCAATTATCTCTGTAACATAAAGGACATAATCTTAATACTGTTCAATAAATGATTTCGAGCATTAGTACAACTTTAATACTGGTATGTTGTGAGTTTGGCTGTAATTAAAAAAAATTGTTTGCGGTAACGCGACCCAACGTTTTTTTGTTTGTTTTTTTTTGTATGGGTAGATAATTAGAGAACTTTTTTTTGCATATAATCGTATAGGGAAAAAAATTCTTTCATCTGACTGGCCAGAAAAAAAAGTTGGATCGCAGCGATTTTCACGGGTAGGTCATGTTACCGCAAACAAGTATTTTTTAATGATAGCTTTAAAACACATGTTCAACGCAACAAGCGACTTAACTATTGCAATCTCGATCATGATGGCCAAATAGATTGTGGGGTTTTTCTAGAAATGGAACACGAAATTTTATAGTCATTCATTTTAAGACCAAATATTACTAATATCTGACCATGAAATTTTTGTCACCAAATCAAGACTACTAAAGTTAAAAAACTAGTTTGTACCCTGGCTGGTTATCCTGTACCGTGATTGTCATAAAAACATATTAGAATTTAATTTTGATCTTTGATAATACTGTCTGCTTTAGGAAACGCAGTGGAATATATTTGGTCATAACTTTGACACATGTCAATGTACTGGTAATAAAAGAACTAATAAGAAAATAACTTTGATCTTTGATAATACTGCCTGCTTTAGGAAACGCAGTGGAATATATCCGGTCATAACTTTGACACATGTCAAAGTACTAGTACTAGATAGATAAATGAAAATAATGCTTTATATTTAAACAAAATGATACTTGCAGTGAATGCCTAATGTTCAGTTATTCTTAAATTATACTATTCTATGTAACATCAACACTTTTTTTTTTACATACATATGTGTTTCATACTAACGCATACATGGTATATAGAAATGTTGTCTTAGTTTTCGAACACATAAATGTATATTTTATTATGAAACAAAATGACTCATTTTCGAAGAATTGGTAATTCTTAATTTGAACTTATTGCATATACAATGTCTTCAGAAGCAGTATTTAGTGTTTTTGAGCAAAATATTCATAAACAAAATCATAAATCACAGGCAGTAAGATATAAAAGTGCAGTAAATGAAATTTTAATGAAGTAAATTCGAGATAATTATCTCAGTTATGCTGACGTGGTGTTGGTCTTTGGTTGGAGAGGTGTTTGTCTTATTTTTGGATCAACGTAGCCAGCTCGTGTTGTGGTCTCCCAGCTGTTGTAAATACTTTTGGAGAAAGCGTTATCGGTCTCAGGCTGGTGTCCAGGAAATGCATTAGGGTGTGGAGCTGGAAATAAAAAAAGATTCAATTATTTTACTTTTCATCTTGATATGTAATTGTTTACATCATACTCTACACAATCAATAGTGAATATTTTGCTAATCTTGTGAGAGTGACAGTTGAGATTATGAGTTAGATCTACATTTCACGGATAATAAAAAGTCTACAGTATTGTGGTTAAGAATTAATGAGATAGCTTAATCAACAGGTACTGTAGCCAACAGCCCAAATATTTGCCTAGCTGGAGCTGGACTATACATGGCTTGGAAAGTTGGATTGTTCATAGGGAGACTGAGATTTTGATCACATGTATATTCTCCAAAAAGCGTTCACATTTAATGTATGAGGCAATCTAAAAATAAAAAAAATAAAAAGCATTCTTAGCGCTCGAGTCGTTCGAAACGAATGTAAGTAAATCGCCTTACCTTTTAAATGCTTAAGTTCTTTTGGGACCTCATATGGTTTGAAGTTGTAGCTCTGATCGTATGTACTTTCAAAGTAATGGTTGTTCTGCAAAAGTAAACAATATATTTAAAACACTTTGTCTCTTCTTCTTTGTGAGACTAATGGAAACTGTGTGAAAAAAAAATACACATCTTCCTCAATAATTAAGCATCCTATCATCCTAAATGGATCCTGTACGCTAGTCTGAACAAGTTGCCAGCGGAAATACGTATAGTCTGCAAGTTCTCCAACTGTTCGAAACCCCAACGCAACCAACTAGCTTGCAGGTAGGAATATTTCATTATGCACTAGTGAAACAAAGAATCATTTGCTATGGTAGAGTTAATTTCACATACACTCGATCGTCTAACCAGATGTGAAGACATTACACATTTGCAGTTAATATTTAACATTGTTATTTTTTTTCTAACCGTTTTTACATAGTCATAGATCTATACTGCATGGGACGTCCGAAATTCTGGGTCGCCAACCAGTAGGCCCTACATCTTTCACCCAACCGCCGATTTCTGAACATCACTGGGCGAATTTAGAATAAATTTAGGCTTACCTGAGACGGCAATGGTTTCGCCTGTTTAACAATTTTATTGTCGAATCGTTCCTCGTTCCAGTTTCCAATTAGTGTGTCGTTACCGTAGGAAGTTTCTTTATTTGTGCATCTCCATCCAAACTGATTAAATTTAGCGGCATCTGTGGAGTGTGTCCATACTTCTGCCAGGCCGCTTGCCCGCACCATGGCCTGGAACGACGGATTGTTGTCCAAATGCGACATTTTGACACGCAAACTGCAGAAAACAAAATGTATTGTTTACATTTACTCGCAATGTGACAGTGGCTTCCGGTTTATGTGACGTAGCGTCCTTAGTAACAGAAACGTCAGGTCATGTGATTTTTTATAAGGGAGATAAACCGTACAGCGCGCACATTTGATTTATCCTAGAGTAATCTTCATATTGCGAATAAGACTAGAGCTACATTGTTTTTGAAAAAAATCCACAAAACAAGGATTAGTGTTCAAACATAACATTAAATAAATATTTTTAATGGTTAACTAAACCAGAGATATTTAATTCTATTATTATGCAAGCAGTAGGCCTATTTATCTACATCTAGATCTACATCTATTATTAATAAATAGGTGGATCAAAGCTGGCAGATATGAGGATTGGTAACACTTTTTCATCGGGTTTCTGAAGAAGTCTGTTAATATAATACCCGAAAGCGAAGTAATACAGTAGATAGAACATCGAAAATAGATAGAACATCCATCGGTCCAGATGGTCAGGTTCATGCAGATTCCCCGCTCCAAAGGCCGCCCAAATCGACTTAGATCGAGATCTACCCTTAAGTTACCTGATAAATATTTGACAAAGCTGGACACATTTCTCCTTATTTTTTTTGGCTCGATATAGGACTTCCAAAGACGAATCTCGTGTGAATCTAGTCTGCCCGAGGCGCCCTACTGGCCCTAGAATTCGTTTTAATAATATCGAGCCAGGGTATGCAGTATAAATTAATTATAACTATATCAGCTTACAGTAGACCAGTTTACTGTTAGACGAAAAATGTCATATATAAAACCGAAGGTGCTGTCAATGAAAAAAAATGAAAACGATGGGATTAGTTCACAGACTGCTAGCTGTTGGTAATGAACACATATTTCATTGATTTTCTCTTCATGCAGCTCAGCGTAAACAACCTTACGTGACCCAGAAAAAAAGTGGAGTGCCTGATTAGAGCATAAATAAAACTTGCCTCTTTTGCATACTGATTGCGTGCCATCAGTTTCCATATTGGGAAAATGACATTCGGGTCACGAATTATGATTGGTTGTTGCGGAGCAAACACGTTCTAAATTCTAAAAGTAGATCACGTTTGCGCCGATAGTTTCTGGATATTTACAAGAAATATTTCCCTGCAAACATAAAATGAAGTATTGCATAACGAAGTGTTTAGAATAGTTTCTGTTATGCATTTACGAGATTTATAAAGAAGTGATTGAAAGGAATAATTTTTGACAGTTTGTGTTTAGGAGAATCTGTGGCCTTCAAAGCTATTTTCGTCTTTGCGCTGGTTGGGCAAAGTGAGTTTTACTCCATCCAATCAGAGATATAAGCGAAGCAGTAGCTGTCACGTGGTTCTGAAGTACCAATAAGCGAATAGACTTACACATCATTCACCAAGTATGGCCTAGTTTTTCTGTTTTATTCGTGTAATGTCCGACAATAGTTACAGCGTTTGATGCTAAGTTTTGTTAAACGAAAAACAATTTTTCAACCTTAGGATACCTTCCTTATTTTAAATACTGAAACTGTCTCCCTCGATTTTAAATTGGTAAATAAAAACCCTCTGTTAATTGCTTTATGCAAGGTGCCCGATTATATAGGGCGAGCTCATTGTGTTAATTTTGGCCCCGGAAAAGTTTTACTTCGTAGATTACGCAGGCCTCGACAGCCGTTGGTGTACAACTGAATGCGTATAACAAATAAGAAAGAAATCGAAGGGAAAAATGAGGAAATTTGGAACTTTCTAATGAGAAGTACAAATTCGTTCCAGTGCTAATAGGTATTTGAACAGTTTATTTAATAGTTTAGTATATTTGTTAATCGTTTCTTTCTACAGATGTCGCATATTTTGACATTTTTACGCCCCGACCAGCGAGGATTGTTCATTTACATGGAATGTAAAATCGTGGGCTCACTAGCACAACTGTGACATACATTTTTAAAATTGAGAAATTTGAAGTAATTCAGACAAAAAAACTGTTTGATTACATGTTTAGGTTCAAATATGGTTATTTATTTACAGTTTATGAAACAAAAATGGGTGAAGATGGTCGCTTACAGAAATCTATTTTTGACACTGACATAACACATTATTTATAATTAATTTTCTCAAAATGTGTAATATTTAACTTAAATTTGAAATGATATGGATAATGCCATGATAATATATTTAGACTAGAAGTAACATGTTCAACTGTATGGTTGGAATCCCAATCAAAGCAGTGCGAATTAAGTACTGAGGTAGACGCTATACACAGGCTTAGTTAGTGGAACGTGCATGTTTTTGAAACATCTTTGAACATGTAGGTGCTGCACAATAATAAAATATGTAATTAGACGGGACAAACAAAATTTATGAATGTGATGAACTCAGTAGGCAGTGTCGCTTGGATAGTTTGACATACATCCCACCCTAGTCCAAATAATAGGACGTTTCGGGACAGCGTGATAACTTTTGACTGTCGCTGCCTCCCTTTAGAGGGATGACAAATATAAAATATCAGATGATAAAATAAGTCGTCCCGATAAGCCAAATGAGTAAGGCTACATTTCTTATTACACAGTCTTTAAACTGCTAAATTCTTGCTAGCTACTCGTAATTGACTTGAAATTCACAATTTGGTGTAAATAACACAGTAAATTAGTTTAACAACATACAGAATGGTTTTCTGAGGCCACAGGTTCCAGTCGTGGTCTTGTACGTTGCACATAATAAAATCTACCTCATGCAGTAGCAACCATTATCAAGCATTAAGCCATGACACAGTCTTCAGTGTCTGTAAAACCTGACAAAGTTCAGAATGATGGGGAAATGTGTCTTAGATTCAGGGCCTCCACTGTGCCTCACTTTTTGAGAGAAACTGCAAAATTGAAGCTGAATTACTGAAATTTGGCCACGTTTTAATAAAATTCTTGTTACCACTTTCAAAAATCTGTAGCCAGTTCTTTGAATTTGTAGCATTTGGCTATATTGGCGAATGGCAGAGGAGGCCCTGAGACTTGAGTGGCTGCTTTCATGATAAATAAAAGTAGAGAACCTTATATATGTTTGCGACCAAGTACCAGAGTCGATAATCTTTATTCCAAGTCCGTGTTTAAATCCAAGTATTCTTACCATTTGATATTTCACAACCAAAATGGGACATGGAATAAATGACTGTATTATTTTTAGTTAATATATCTTACAAGTCTCGTGATTTATTCGTAGTGCTCGCTCAAGCACAACTTCCTATGTAATGGTGGGTTGGTGGAGAATGTTGTGTAGTAGGACATTCTTAATGGTTGAGGAGAAAATACTAAAACAGTATTTCAAGGCCATAAATTTGAACCTCATTCTGTATGCACTGTTTATCCTAGAAATCAACCAGTTCTGAGAAGGAATTTGATCAAATTCAGACTGTTTATTTAGGTACAGTTGGTTGTATTATATCTATTCTTGTTTACGATGGGCTGGTTAAAGGTTGTCGTTTAAAACATATTCTCACTCCCCTGCTAATCTAGCGTATGGTAGTTTAGTTAATGTTCATGAAAACAAGATGCATATGAGGCTAGTCAGATGATTAAGGATATAACATCTTCTAAGATTTGAAAGTGAGCGTGTCCATCCAGAAGCAGAATAATGCTGAGAATTCACAACACATTAACCTTTACCCTGCTAAATTTCTATAATGAACTTGTCCATCTTTCAATTTGGGCAGTACCATTAACTGTTAAAAGGGGTGCTTAATTACCAAAAAGATACTGACTGAATGGCGAACAGTGCAGATCTTGAACAGACTGCACAGATGTGCAGGCTGATTAAGATCTACACTTGTCGCAAAGGCATACGCCTCAGTCACAATCAAATGCATACTTTTTAGGTGCTCCATGTTATACACCCAAATTTAAAAGTGCATGTTTATATATTCTGTCTTCAGCACTTCAGGAGTTACATATCACTACCCAGTTGCAGGTAAAACTTCTATCAGGTAGCTGATGTACATATAAAACGAACGCCATGCTGTCCAATAACAGAAAAAAGGCCAAAATTCAGCGTTATATTGTTTCACCTTAAAAAATGGTGCTTTTTGTCTTTTCATTTTAATTAAAACCTGAACAGCAAGACCTTTTTGTGCTGTTTGGTTTACAGGAAAATTCGTCTTCTTTCAGCTGCAAGTTATTTCAACTGTCTATGTCACCCACAACAGAAGATATGTACTGAAGACTGACATGACCGTTTTGTTATATATTTTGCCTTTTTGCTCTTCCTCATATCAGTAATTGTGATTTCATTATGAAATAATTCTTTTTTTACTGTCTTATTTGTCTCTGTGTGAACTTCAGTCTACCTTCTTCTGAAAATAATAGCATTCTTTCAGGTGGAAGTTTCTTATCTCCTCAAATTTGACTCTGAACAGACAATGATAAATGCGCCAATTTTTTTGTCCTGTCCGTAGACACCTATTTTCTTTGTGAAGGATACAATATTAGAGTTTAATCACTGTTGGTATGAAAGCTGCTAAGATAGTGTCTAAGTTGATAAACATTAGACGGAATTAAACTGGGTTATATAGATGTAAATAGTTGTTGAAGTGCAAAATGTCTTGTCCGTAGACACATGTCTTGTCCGTAGACACAAAAGAAACGAAGGTTTTTTGACAAATACCATTTATAAAATCATACCGGAGCTATTTATCAAGTTTCAATGATACACCACACTTAATGTTTATACAAAATATAGAATACATATATTTCTAATGAAACTTACTTCTTCCAAATGCAAAATGTTACCCATTTATTCTTGTGTGTACAATCTGAATCTGAGAAGTACAATGGATATAGAATATATTTTAATCTTATACATGACTTATATAAATGTTAAAAGCTATCAAAAAAGGAATAATACATTTCTTTCTAACCCTCCCTTTGTTATGGCTAAAACAAGGCATGCAATGAGGGTGTCTACGGACAATACATTATGCAAATACTATTCAATATATTTTCTGTTTTCAATAAAAACCAGCACTGGACCTTAGAAATATATCAAGAGTTCTTTGAAATAAATCAAGAGACTCTGAAAAGCAAAAAAACAAAAACCCAATCTTTTACAAGTTAGTAGTAAAACAGAAAGAATGAGAAGATAGAAGCAAAATCATTTGACATTTGGTCATATTCTAGTGGAGTATGGATCTATTGTTAGACATGGTGTGGGCTGTCCACTTTCAACTTAAACATTTTGTTAAAATCCACTCAAGATGGCATATTTCTGTGCTCTTCAGGGCCAAGATATAATGGTGATTGGTTTTCAAGATATCATTCTATTCATTTGCCTATCAACTTTTATTCTGTAACTGACTGAAATCACATAAAATTGAACCAGTTTAAATCATCTTAAAAAAGAAATTACAAGCAATTTACTACGTGATTACCGTAGTCTCCTTGCAGCTTTCTCCCTTTCAAAAATGAGAGCTATTTAGATTTGTTTGTTTTTGGGGGGTTTAATGCCCTTTTTCAACAGAATTTCAGTTATGTAACTTAACAATTGTTAAGTGATTCTGTACACATGTTCTCTGCAAGTAACTGCCAACTTCCCCACATGCATCAGAGGCAGAGGTCTAGCATTTTAAAATCATAGTTTGATTTACGATTGGAGTTACTAACATTTGTTCCAGTACTTTTCCAAGAAAATAATATTAATATAGGTGATAACATGAAAAAAAAGAAGTAAATGTGATAAAAAGATAATTAAAAAACTTTGTCTCCGGTCATACTATCTTATATAATGGAAAAAGGTCAATATTAATCAAAAATATTACTGGCTAGAAAAAGAGAATGTATCTTGGGAATTTTAAGAAAAAAGCATAATATGTAAGTCATTAGCTGACTCAAAACTAAGTGATAAAAATTAATCACAGTGAACATTTAATTATTCTGTAAACAGGTTAAAATTCACAGGAATTTTATTTTGCAGGACTACTTAAAATATTAGTATGAGTTATGGATCTCACAGAATAAATGTCATATGAGTATTTTACAACATACAGCTATTTAAGCAGTCAGCATGGGAGTTTGTTTCATTAGTTTTCCATTTAAGACACAGTTGTTATCTTTTTAAGATGTTGTTCTCAGCTATAAGTTTAACAAGTTCTTCCTACTTTTTTAATGTTTCTACTTTAATGAACATGTTTAGATGAACTCATAGAGTTCTTCATGTTAAACTTTGTGTTTATACTTTTTTACCATTTCTAGATTGATATGGTTGATAACAGCATGTAAATAATTTGCCTCAACAAAGTCTAGTCAGGTGGTTTCTTCCACCATCCAATTTCAGGAAGATTGTGGTTTATTTTGTTTAGTTGAGGTTAAAAGTTATTACAGATAAATAAACATAGTCTAAATGGTATACATAACAGGTTGCAGGGTCAGTTCTTAAGCCTATTAAATGCATGAGCATTGATCAGAAACATTATTACTCTATCTGTCTTTTAGACAGAAATTATGGTCAAATGTCTTGTCCGTAGACACCAAGCTGAAGGAGATTTTTAACAGCCTATTTCAGTGAGGATCCTTCCAAGTATCATTATTTTTAGTATATAGTGAAATATGAAAACAATTAGTCCTAATTTATGTAAGCAATAGCACAGAACTTGTCACATAATGACATTTTAATTTAGTCACAGTTGTTCAAATCCTTCAATTATTCGAAGACACATTCCGAAGACCGTCAATTATACTTCTTTTCTTGAATTTGTTTGTTATTTACTTGTTCTTGATCATTTTAAACATAAAAAGTTCAACAGAACTAAAAGACTGTCTTCTAAAACCTATGTAGAAAGCACTTGGAGATGATGTCTTGTCCGTAGACATTTTGGGTAAATTTCGGCTTTCATTTTAAAATTGCGATATCTCTGCCAAACATAGTCGTAATCACAAAAATGAGACCATTATTTAAAGAGAAATGACTGAATTTTCAGAAAATAACATATTTGAGTTAAATAAATGCATTTCAAAAGGTATGCAAAAACTGAAAGCAAGAAGAAAACAAAAATTTCTAGAATTTTGAACTTCAAATGAAGATAATAACTACAATTTTTTGTGTAATTTATTAGTTTTTGGGGTTTTCTACATTACTTTTATGTACCTTATCATGTGGTAACAATTTTGTTGGGTCTCAAAGACTTATTTGAATAAAACAGTCCTTTAAAAATGGTCATGTCTGTTTTATTTTTTCCCTGAAGATTCATCTTTATATCGAAAAAAAAAATATTGTCGAACTATCAGACAGCGACAACTGCCATTGTTTTTGTAGAACCAAGGTATATGGTAAATTAACATTTCAAAATAAAAAGGTTTTACAAACTTTTATTTTTGACCCAAAGTGAAACAAAAAAATGCATTTGATTGTGACTGAGGCGATAATCAGTCTTGTCCAGCATGATAAGGGTCAAATGTGTTTGTATGTTCATTTTTCTGGGCCATTATATTGACCTGTGTCAGATTTGATGCTAAAATGGTTTAATAATGCAGAGATAGTGAATAAATTTCTGTGGGAACCCTTACAGAAGCAAACCTCTGTGGCGTACATGCTGCGTATTTGCTGTGTATATGCCGCGAACACAGTAGTACGCCAGAGGAGTACATTTTACATACACCGTATGCCGCGTACATGCCGCGTACTATTTCGACGAGTACACAGCATGTACGCAGGAGGTCACTAGTACACTTCAAGTACGCAGCACAGACTCTGAAAATTTAAGGAGTACACTGCATGTACGCAGGAGGGACTTGTACAAGAAAATAGTACACTGCATGTACACCGCAGATACTTTGAAATTTGTGCAGTACACTTCATATACGCGGGAAAGACTTGTACAATTTCTTTTGGCATTTATACTAATTTTTTTTTTGATAAGTTAAAGTCTGAAGTAAACTTCATGTACGCGGGAGGGACTTGTTCATTTTCTTTTGGTGTTTATACTTAGAATTTTTTTAGGTAAAAGTCATGCAGGAAGGATTTGTACATTTTTTTTTTTTTTGGAAGCAAGAACTTGATTTCCGAGTAACTTTTATCTTAATAGCATAGAATAGTTCAGATTACCGGTATTCTGAACAATGAAACTTTGCCAAACTATTTGCAATGTTCATTTGTGAAGCTTACATCTTAGTGATTTCTGAGCTGCACCTTGCATGCAGTGTAAAAATATATTCTTTGTCATTTTGAATTAATCCTGGAGCTCTCTAACTTGGATAATTGAAAAGCCTTATTTGAACTTTGTTGCATTACATTTTGTAATACATGAAATAATTACCAAGATAATGCCTCAACATACTACGCACACATCGTCTATAATAAATCATAACACTTATATTTAGTTGCATTAAAGTTGTTTCCCCTTGATGCAGTTACGCCATTTTCTTCAAATGTTTACCAAATTACATGCTACAAAAATTGATTTATTTCATTGAAAAGTGGATGAAGAAAAGCATACTAATTTATTTGATAACATCAATCTACATTATTTTGGTAAGGGTAAATACTTATTGATGCATGTCACTTATCTTTTTTCTGTTTTTTTTTTCTGTTAAAATGATCAGCGTTTGCATACGAAAGTTGGTGGGGTAAGGAATTTACATTATCACAGCAGTTTCGCCACAAGAGTACACAGCATGTATGCAGCAGGAGTACACAGTATGTACGCCGCAGGACTAGGGCCAGGAGAACACAGCATGTACGCCGCAGGAGTACACAGCATGTACGCCGCAGGAGTACACCGCATGTACGCCGCAGGAGTACACAGCATGTACACCGCAGGGGTAGTACACCGCAGGCTCATTTGCATGTGAAAAGTGTATGTGCCGCGTACATGCTGCGTACTATTTCCCGCATACTAAATTCCTCCAGCGTACATCCTGTGTACTATGTAGTCCACAGCATGTACGCAGCAAGTAGTACGCGGCAGAGCTCATTTGCATGTCAAAAGTGTACTACAAACGTACTATCGGTGTATGTGCGGTGTATATCCTGCGTACTATTTAAAGCCCTTGATTTCAGTACACATCATGTACGCATCATATACGCTGTATGTACACAGCAAGAGTACGCAGCAGGCCTTTTTCTTCTGTAAGGGAATGCTCCTAAACATTCTAACGCGTTAAAATGATGAGATCGGTATCGGGAATGCAGATTATTTGGCCTTGTGCAACCTTTATGTATCGCAATGATCCAAATAATCTAAACTTTTAAAAATTACAAACTCAGGTACTAAAACTGAAAATATTTAAAAGTCCTGCAATCTGCTCTCGGGCAAGCTGGGCAAGTTAAGACAATTGATTTTGCCACCGCTGCCAGGTGATACTGCTACATCCTTAAAACAGAGATACCATATTAAGATATACAATTTTGCCTCATAATAGTTAATAATATTGCTGCATTGCTTTCTAGCACTGTTTGAGTTATGGCCCTTTTAGTATATCAACTGATACCTGCTTGAATATTAAATTCACTTCCGCTACCTTGACAACATTACTGTTTATTTTTACTTCGTTTAGCACCTTGTTGATACACATCATAAGATTTTATGTAACATTATTCCATAAAAATCTGGGCTATAGAAGGCTGGTATAAAGCCTTTTATGAGAAACACTAGCTTGATGAAACTAGCGTATTGATTGGTTGTCATTTATCTGTATAAAAGAGAATCGACGGCGGCAGTGCGTGTGCTTTCTGCAACACTAAATTTGTTAAAGACAGATCATTAACTAGTAGGGCTTGGGGAAAATTTGTCACAATTTTCATATTAATTTTTCATGTAAATGAGATAAATTTTGAGAAAAAGGTTTATATTGGAACTTGGTTAATTTGAGTATACAACAGTTTAGTTTTTGTACACATGTACTACTTGTGTTCTTGTAAATAACAAATTACGTTGTTAAAGTATCGGTTTCGCAACATTGTAATTTTGCTTTGACTTTACTTATCATAGCTAGAGTGACTACATGATCAGGATAAAATGCAAAATAAACTACTTACCCTATTTGAACATTTTGCCATTAAAGATTTTTTTAAAACTATCTTTATATATTCAAAATATTAAATATGTCCGTATACAGTACTGTATAGGAAATTATTTTCTTACTTGATAAAAATTTACTCTAACTCGAACTGATAAATAAACGCTTTGAACAAGGTAAAACTAAAGCAATTATCGGAAAAAGTTTCACTCATTAATAATTATAGTGAGTGGGCTTTTATTTATAATATTTGATAAAAAATGAGTAATGAAGGTGCGGTTATGTAGGTGTAATTTGCAGATAGCTTCTGCCGTAAATCTTTGGTATCCACATACATTTGAGTCGGTAGTGTTTGACTTAGAATCAGTCCAGTGATAGCTCTAGTTTTCTGAGGTAATCCCTTATCTCCTCAAATATGCCTTCATTTGAATGGTCAAGCACACCGTCTCCCATGAAGCTCTTGTTAATCTGTCTGACAGCAAAGTTCTTAAAAACAAATGGTACCTCAACAGAGTAGAAAGAGTCAGTACCAAGCTTAGTTATGCAGATTATTTGCCTGTTCTGTTAGTCTAAGTAGATTTATTGACTTCAAAAAAGTATGCCGGACCCCATATATTCGTATCAGTATTTATATAATTTGTGAGGTTGAGATGTTTTAATTAATTTTTATGAATTACTTATTTGGTAATTTTTTTTAGCTCAGCTGAGCACAAAATGCTCATTAATATGAGCTGAAGTGATCACGCTGTATTCTTCGCCAACAATTTGACCACTAATTATAACAGTCTATAAGTCACAATTTTGGCCTAATCTTAATGAAATTTGGTCAGAATAAAATCTCTTGATGAGTTTACTACATGATTATCTGAGATAAAAAAGACGGTGTGTGTCTGTATACATGTACTTGGCAGTTCTTCAGCCGAATGATTTCCTGTAGAAGTTATAAATAGCTTTTAAGATAAAAACAGGTTTATTTTGAAATTTTGATGCAATTTAATATGGGCAACAAATTTGTCAGGAGACGTGCTGTCTCAAGTTTCTTCATAATTCTGTTTACCTTGACACATTATTGTAACCATAAACAGTGTTGAGATACAGTTAGTTCTTTTTTGTATCAAATGCTTTACTTTACTGTATAACAATTGCCGCATCTCCAGCCATAATAGGAAACAAACCCACGTATTCTGAGGTGATAAATATTTCAGTACATTTTATTATCTCTTATACGTGACATTTAACATACATCTATTCTTTGTCAAGAATTTCTTCTGAAGGTTCATCATTCTCTGGTTTTTCTTGGCAAGTTGCCAATGAAGTAGGTATCCAACTACCTGTTAAGTATTTTTTAGCTGGCATTAGTTTCTTTAATAATAAAAATCAACTTGATTACCAGTATGCATACAGGTAAAATTAACTGGGGACCTCCCTGGTCAAGTGGTTGCTGACTTCAAGTCACTTATCCCTTACCGATATGGGTTTGAGCCTTACTTTAGGCATTGAATTCTTTGTGGGAGGAAGCCATCCAAGCCAGGCTTGGAAGGTTAGCGGTCCTACCCAGGTGCCCGCTTGTGATGAAATAATACATGTAGGGTCTTCCACCACCATCAAAGCTGGAAAGTCTCCATAAGATGTATAAATGTGTTGGTGTGATGTTAAATCCAACAAAAAAATTTACAGACCTTACTAAAGACACAGTTGAATTACTGTTGGTTAAACTGGAAAAGTTACTTTTACCATTTTTTCCCACCAAAAACTCTTTATACGTAAAAATTAAGAACTGTTACAGTTTTATCATAGCAATACCTGGTCTTCTTGTTTATAAAAGACATAGTTAGTGAATTGATTTGTAGGGAATTAACTTCCCTGTAATTGACCAAATTTGGTCTCACGTTAAGCTCCTACGCAAAGGTATAGTCGGCGATGTCTGGTGCTGTGTTAGGATTGATTTTATGAGGGAAATATTATATTCTAGGTTCAGTTTCAGTGTCGTGGGAGCACCTATATAATAACCTGATAATAACCTATTGTTGATGTAATGAAAATTACATCCAGCTTATAAAACACCCACAGAAGTTCAAAGCTAAAAGCTACTCGATCATAGAATTGAGTAAAAGGTTTCAGCAGCCAACTGTGGTTGCAGTAACGTGAAGGATGTGAACCCAAAATTATAATTGGCAATTTCTGAGCAATACGTATTCTGGTCTGTTGTGCCACAAATGTAGCTCAAATGTATCAGATTCTGTCAAGTTAAGCGTTGCCGTCCTCCGACAGCTCTTGTTTAGACCTTTTGAAACTAAGTTTAGATCATAATAATTTTATGTCCAAAGCAGCTTTAACAAAATATGAAGATGCAGTATTATTAAAGGAAAAAGATCAGGGGTTTTTTTCATAGAGGAATGAATCATTTTAAATGTCACGCTTTCTGTTGTGACAAAAATGGAAGGTAATATATAATTAGGAATAGTAGTCTCTGAATGCATGTTTTACCAAAGTTCATGACAGATGTTTTTTGAGATATTGCATGTCTTCCTAAAGTTCATGACTGGCGTATTTGTTCTTGATACCATTTCATTGTTTCTGAGTATGATACTGGTAATAAAGTATTTGATACCTTTGTTCTGTATGTTTCAGGCCAACATGAGTACAAGGTCTCGGAGGGCACAGACAGGAAGTACCCTGGCCGCACCTACCACAAGGCCAACAGGTAATATTTGAACAGTTCAACTCTAGACTTTGTTGAACAAGTAAAATAATGAAAATCAGCATATTCTATTAATGTTCCTACAAATGACAAATGAATAGATACATTTATTAAAACAGTGATACAAAAAATTTAGTTTGCAATAAGAGCTTCATGATAAGACATCTTTCAACTTAGCTTTTTTCAGGTATTTTCAGATCTGTGCCCAGGGCATTATTTCTTTTGTAGCTGGGACAGTTTATAAGCCTCTTTCCCTCAGGTGCTGCATGTTTCCCCGAAAATTGACATAAACAGGATTTTTTTTATAATTTCTTTTTGCCTACAGGTGCTTGGTGAGTCCTTGTGCCCATATTTATATTTAATTCCCTCTATCAGAGAAGAAAGGGTTATGTATTATTTTGCTCAATGTTAATCTTTTCATCTGTCAGCCTACCAGTTGGTTTCAAATGGCTATAGATCAAACTTTTTAGGATGATTACATTATTTCAAGGGGGTCATAAGGTCAAAAGTCAAGGTCACCTTGAGACTGAAAATGCATTCTGATAAGCCTTCCTCTTGATTTAATTACATTGTTTCAGGGGATCATAAGGTCAAAAGTCAAGGTCACCTTCAGACTGAAAATGCATTCTGATAAGCCTACCTCTTGGTTTTAAATCAATGACTGTTAATGCTGCTATACTTCATAGCAAGATAGAGGACCCCAAGTTGTTTTGAGGTCAGTAGGTCAAAGGTTATGTCACAGTATAATTACATAGTACACAGATATCAAATGAAAGCACTTGTTTTAACAAGTTTTTGTTAAGTAATCATGTCTGGGATCAAAGAATGTTAACAATATCAAAATTAACTTCCATACATCAAGAAAATTGGATCAATATTAGCCTTGGAGCTCCATTTTGTTTTATGGTCAGAATTATTTAACCTACCTTCGGCAAAAAGGTTGAGTAATCAGCTTTGTACAGGCTTATAACTAAAAGCTGTGTCGTTATTTAGTCTAATAATATCCTTTGTTTGTCACTTACAACTAAACACTGTTGGATATCCTAGAAGCTGTTTCCATCAGACCATTTAAAACAATTATTTTAATCAGGGACCAATCTTGTTATATAGACTGTAGGCTGGTAACTTTTACTGATTACTGTGTCAGATAATCTAAAGGTCAACGACCCAGTAGCTTCATATCAAAGTTGATTGCATTTCCAGTAGCAACGATATGCCCTTGTATTATTGGGTTTGATCCAAAGATAATTTGTCAGCGAATAGTTTTGTATTAATTCAGTTAATGAGATCTGAAAACCAATGTTGCAGCTATCTAATGGATGAAGGGTGTTGAAAGGCCTGTCAGAAACTGTAATTTGGTTTCTTTGATATATATTTGATTGAGAAAGCCTGAAGTTAATGTTCAAAAGCTACATTTTTCCTCCCACTACAAAAGAATGTTGCGTTAATTGAATAATTTGAATGGAAATGTGTCTATTATTTAGTAGAGGATGCCATTTCTCATTTACATAAATTGGGAAATTCTACAACATGAGCTAGAATAAAAATGTCTCAGACTGTGAGTCTGTTACATGTATATATAGGAAGTAACCGTGTTGTAGCAGATCATCATCATGAGATAAGCTCTAAATTCATTAGGTTTGAAATTTTTGTTAATTTTCTTTTTGAATGAAAAGTCAGACTTCTGATTTCTGATTTGATACATACTATTATACAACTGGCTCAATATGTAATGTATAGATGATGAAGTACATGATGTTCAGATGATTAGGTACATAATTCAAAGATGATTAAGTACATGATGTACAGATGATGTGGTACATGATGTACAGATGATGGGGTACATGATGTACAGATGATGGGGTACATGATGTACAGATGATTGGGTACATGATGTACAGATGATGGGGTACATGATGTACAGATGATGGGGTACATGATGTACAGATGATGGGGTACATGATGTACAGATGATTGGGTACATGATATACAGATGATTGGGTACATGATGTACAGATGATGGGGTACGTGATGTACAGATGATTGGATACATGATGTACAGATGATTGGGTACATGATGTACAGATGATGGGGTACATGACATACAGATGATGAGGGTGCATGATGTACAGATGATGGGATACATGATGCTCAGATGATTAGGTACATGATGTAGAGATGATGGGGTACATGCTGTACAGATGGTTGGGTACATGATGTACATGTGATTGGGTACATGATGTACAGATGATGGGGTACATGATATACAGATGATTGGGTACATGACATACATATGGTTCAGTAGATGATGTATAAATGATTAGGTACATGATGTACAGATGATGGGGTACATAATGCAAAGTTGATGCAGTATGTTTACCCCTGTGGCAGTGCTCTTTAGCATGCCATGAGGGAAGTCACCAGAGCTACCCCCAGTTTCATCTTCAGCAGCATGTTTAGACACCTTGTCGTCGATTCTCAGCAAGCTCATACAGATCATAGTTATTACCCTCAACTGAATAAAACTTGATACATGCATTCCTCATGATAAAATTAACTGAATGACATAGATTCCATAACTGTTGCTTTCTTTTTGATGAAATTATGCCCCTTTTTGTACTTACCCATTTTTTCAACAAAATTGTGTGTGTAATCATCATCAAGTTTGTATCTAAGAAACTACACAATACAATTAAATAAAACTTCTTACATGTCTTTACCATGGTAATTCCAACGGAATGACATAGGCCACATAACTCTTGTTTTCCTTTGATATAGTTATGCCAGTTTTTGTTCTTTGCTATTTATTTTCTCAACAATATACTGTAAATGCTTGTCATTGAGTTAGTATCTCAGTAACTGCATATCACAGCTAAATAAAACGCCATGTTATAGCCAACTGAATGACACAGGTTCCATAACTCTTGCTTTCATTTTGATGAAATTACACCCCATTTTGTACTTAGCACTTTTTATACAAATTAGATTTCTAGAGTCTGTCCCTTGTCTTGAAGTGGAAGGAGGAATATAGAAATGTTCTAATATCTATGTGTCCGTCCATATGTCTGCACCCCTGCCCCCTCTCACCCCCTAACAACCCAAAAGCAATTTTTTTACTTCCAGTTTCTGGTTTTTCTTAAAACTTTATTTCTCAGTATTGTTTCTTACTCAACCTACCTCCACCCACCACACATTCCACACACAAAAATAACACCCACTCTCAGAATGTGCTGTAATTAAACTTTTCCTCGGCTGACAACTCTTGTTGCAGTACACACGTATCTACGTGGATTAAATTTTATAGTTTGCCAGTAATTTTTTCTGTAACTACAGCAGAGACATGAACTAATATATTTTAGTGAAGACAAGGCGACGTGGGGCCTCATCGTCTGTAGAGGATGTTGAGAAGGAGAGTGTTGCCGGGAGACAGGAAGTTCCAGAGAGAGCAGCAGACACCTCTGGACCGTCTGCAGCAAAACGGCAGAAAACTGAGGACATAGAAACTACAAAACAGCCCACAATTAAACATGGTATCTGAAATTAAGAATTTTTACATTTTTTTTCTTAAAAATCTCATTTTCGAAAGAAAAATCTGAAAGATTTATTAAATATACATTGAATACATCATTGAGATATTTTCCAGTAAGTTAGCATTATAATGTTTGAGACAACCTATAAAAGTTGGAGCCATTTAATTGACATTTATAGGGCCAAATTACTTTAAAAAAAGCCTTGAAAATAAAACTCTTCATTGTCACTATGTTTTTTAAAGCATTTAATAATATGTCATGAAAACATTTCAGGTAAACTCACTAGACAAGATGGTACAGATACTCCTGAGAAAGACAGTGATGATCCTACACCAAAGTCTACTCCATCCAGCAGTCGGCCAGCATCCAGTCTGAGCTTAAGTGCGACACAGTCAAGTTCGGCGACCCCGACACCTACACCCCCTTTGCCAACAAGCATACACAGAGCAATGTCATTAGACAGTGCTGAGCAAGTGGCCGACACCGTGCTAATGAAATCGCCAAATGACGATGATATAATGAGAAATATCGCGAAACCACCTAAAAAACGGAAAGCACCTGACGAAATTGATACAGATACATCAAGTTTGTTTCCGCCAAACAAACAGCCACTTATTGACCTTCAGCAGTGGATAAATCAGCGTGTGCTTGCGAGAAGAGAACTGATATTTCAGTCAGGAATTATAAAGAATATATTTCATAACCAACGTATTGGTGTTCAGTTCGAAGGGGATAAAGACTTAACATATTTTTCTGTATTTGACACAAAAACTTGTAACATTGTTGGAGATAACCCTCCGCCTGCAGTAATGATCTCAGTTGGTTGTCGCGTTTGTGTTCGTACAAATCAAGAACAACAAGTTTTCTACGAGGGTCAAGTCGTAGAGAAGAAAGTTCAGCAGCCAGTACTATATAGAGTGCGCTTGATTCATGGTGCACATATAGCCATGTTTGGGCAAGAGGTATGGATGCCTCGTGCAAATATAAGACTTCTGCAGCCGCCATGGCATGATGATCTTGAGGAGGGCTTTCCAGAACAACCGACTCCCCCACCAATCACCCCGACGGCTACCCAACCTACATATCAGTATCAGGTATGAAAATATATTGTGAAACATTCATTATTTATGTCTTAAAGAGTTTTTCAAATGCCTCAGATATTTGATAGTGTATTCTGACTGATTTTTATGCCCCTGGCATCTGATGTGGGATGCATATAGTGATTGTCCTGTCCGTTCGTTCGTCAGTCCGTACGAGGTTAACTAAATGGGACTGTTTCATCTAGCATCAATACCCCTTACTAGAATGACTTGATACTAATGCAGATGTAACCTGTGACCATTCCTCATCTTCAGACATCACATGACCTCAGTTTGACCTTGACCTTGAACTTGACCTCGTTTTGGACTTAGGTTGCTTTATATCGACAAAGATGCCACCGGGGGCATCAAGCGTTTATTAAACGCAGCTTCTTGTTTTTGCAAGATGTTATATTGAAGCTTCTTGTTCACAGTGTATTTTAAAGTTAAAACTAGAAATATCTTCATATACTGTAAAAGCAGAAATTTATGCGACTGTTTAAATTTTGCTATATTCGTGAGGCCCGACATATCACAAAAATTAATCCTCATGTAAATATTCACCATTAGTATAATTGAAATTCAAGTAGGATACCATTTTTAGCTCACCTGAGCAATGCTCATGGTGTGCTATTGTGATTACACTGTGTCCGTCGTCCGTCCGTCAAGTCGTCCGTCCGTCGTCAACATTTGTGTTTAAACGACATCTCCAAAACCAATGAATAGATTTTGATGAAACTTGGCCTTGATGTTCCTTGGGTGGTCCTCTACCAAAGTTGTTCAAAAAGTTCCGCTTGGTTGCACATAGGGGCTGCCAGAGCTAAAAATAGAAAAAACTTCAAACGACATCTCCTCCAAAACCAATGGTCCGATTTTGAAATAATTTCCCACAAATGGTCCTTATGCCACCCTCTACCAAGATTGTTCAAATTATACCGATTCGTCAAAAAACATGGCCGCTAGAGGGCGTGGTCACTTTTCCCTATATGTATATAGTAGAAACTTTAAAAATCTTCTTGTATGAAACTAATGGCCCGATTTTAGAATAATTTTAAACAAATGGTCAGTGTGTGACCCTCTACCAAGATTGTTCAAATTATTTTGATTCTTCAAAAAAACATGGCCGTCAGAGGGCGTTGTAATTTTTCCCTATATGTATATAGCGAAAACTTTAAAAATCTTCTTGTTTGAAACTGCAAGCCCAATTTTAAAATAATTTTACGCATGGTTCTTGTTTGACCCTCTACCGAGATTGTTCAAATGATTTTCTTTCGTCAAAAAACATGGCTGCCAGGGGGCGTGGTCTCTTCTCTTCTCTGAATCAATAATAGTTTAAGAGCCTTGATGTTTGGCGTGTGATATCAGATTTGTAATGTCTACCATAATTGTTCAAATTATTGCCCTAGGTTCAAAAGTGTGTGTGACATGTATATAATATAGGCTAACATAGAAGAAACCTAACTCTGTACTTATAAAAACACACTTGAAGTTTTGTACACAGGTGAGCGCTTTAGGGTCAGTGACCCCCTTGTTACAATTTCGCGAATATTAAACCTTGCAAGATACTCAAAATTTCAAATTCTCGAAATTTTGACTAAGAGAAAATATGTGCTTTTAAAGTGCACAAGTTTTGTTGTAAAATAAAACAAATGAATTTGATTTTACTTAGTTTGTATAAAAACAACTTGTTTTTACAGATAATTCCACAGCCAATGGCCCACCCTCACCAGCCAACACACCTTACCCAACCCCATACTCCCATGATGCCTCATCAACCACCGTTACCTGGGCAACCATCCCATCATGCCCACTTCATGGACCACTCACAAAGATATGTTGAACATTCCCCGTCTATTGCCCAAAGTGCCAGTTTTGAAAGAGAATCTTCTGACGATGAGATGAGAAGTGAGGAAGTGTATTTTGATTCATCAGGTCTAAGTACTCCAAGGTCGGGCAGTGCAACACCGGGGTCAAGGTGCAGTCACAGTCTGAGTGATGGGAAGAATAGGCATCCACTCAAAAAACGTGACATGTCAAGAAGTAGAAGTGCTCAGTCGTGCGAGAGCAGTCGGTCTAGTACACCCCGCTCTCCTACGACCAACCAGAAATACAAAAAAGGTGATGTTGTTTCAACTCCAAACGGAATACGGAAAAAATTCAATGGTAAACAATGGAGAAGATTGTGTTCAAAAGATGGTTGTACAAAAGAATCTCAGCGTAGAGGATACTGCTCCAGACATCTGTCTTCATCTGGAAAAGTTCTTAGATCTGCACCAGCAATTCCAGGAATGAGAAAAGGTGATATGAAGGATGGACATATTGAATGGGCAGACGCACACAGTTCCCGCGATACTGACTATGACCCAAGTAGTCATGGAATGGACGAAACTGAAGCAGCAAACATGTTGGTGTCTTTAGGAAACTCAAGGTCAACAACACCAGCATTTTCCCCAACGCCTTCATCAGTGAGCAGTCTGTCGCCACGGAAACGGCATCCTTCATCACCTCAGAGTGGAGCAGGACTTAGAGGGATGTCGGCAGCATTCACCCCAATTTCACCTCACCCACAGAATCCTAATCACAGTTACATGCCTTCGCCTACACGCAGCTGGAGTTCGGGAAACTCAAACAAATCAGGGAGCTCCTCATCTGAGCATATTTCACCTATCACACCAAGATTTCCACAAGGGGGTACAAACTCAGCTTTCCAGCATCCATCTATGATAGATCGGGCTCGTGCTCCGAGTCTTGGGCTTATCAGCAAAGAGCACATGAAAAGTAATGACTCCGGAATTGATATCAATACCCCGAAAGCTCTCAAGACAGTGCCATCGTCACCTTCCCCACAAAGTCATTTTCAGAATACACAGAATCTGTATGCATCTACGCTGCAGCAACACCTGGCTGCACAGTCACATCAAATAAGAGGGGGCAGTCTTTCATCAAATATTGATGGTCCGCAGCCAGTGGACGTCAAGCCCCGTGCCAGTACACAAAGTCTGTCAGACTGGCAGTCAGGAAGAACTATCACAATTGATGCACAGTTGATACCAGTTGCTTTTATGCCTCAAAATGGAATGAAGGAAGCAGCGCCATCTAGTGTTGGACAAGAAATGGGGTTTCCCTCTCACCAACAGAGAGCTGGCGAAGAAATAAAACAGCTGACTGCAGCAACAACACTGTTACCTGTGATGTCAGAGCAAATTGAACAGAAACGAGAAGAGACCGTTCAAGAAGCTGGTAGGTATTATATAATGATAGATAAACATCTGAATTAAAACCTCCTGGAGATTGAATAATATGTGTGATACTTTTTACTTTCAGTAATATAACAAGTAGCAATTGATATTAGATATATCTAAAATGATAAACTTGTATTGTTTAAGTAGATATTTTAATGCGTATCATATAAAATGCAGCTGAATTCCTTTTATATTCCAGTAGTAATACTAACACTATTTGAGAGTTTTCTTCATAATAAAAGAGTGTGTTAAAGATAAAAAATTCTAAAATGTACAGAATCACTTTATATTTTCTTTTTATTGCAATTTCTAAATAAATGAAAGAGTTTTCTAAATTTGGAAAAGTTTGAAATAAATCTACAGATTTCAAGTAGTATATAGTATTTACCAACATTGTGAAGTTGTGGGAAGTAGTTTGCAGTTGAAGAATGATAATTCAGTGTAGAATTATTCCTCTGTTCTTTTCTCAGAAACTCCAAAAGAGCCGAAGCAGCTTCGAGTTTATCAGTGGCATTCTCTGGTTCCCTATTTTACAAACACAAAGCCACCAGCAAACATGGAACCAGCCACTATGGCAGTGGAAACAAAAGCAGCCAAGAAGGTTGTGACCCTACCCCCTAAACGCCCAGTTGCAATACACCAGAGTATCTCCGACAACAGTAAGTTAAAATTATATTCTTGTTTTACCAGACAAGCTAATAGTATATTTACAAGTAACAATGTTTTCCATGATGACCTGACCGAAGACAGCACACCTGAAGTACTTTGCTCTCTCTTTTGTATCTATATGGAGGAGTATATTGGAAAACAAATGAATCCTTTTACAGAATCCACATTCCAGGTTAATTTTATGTTTTAGTTAACTGAAATACTTTGAAAACTGCATTTAACCAATATCTTGCGTCTTTCAGTTCCAAAAGATGATGATGATGACTTGCCGGATGCAGATTATGATGATGATGATGTTTTTGATACAAAAGATGAACAGCCAGAAACAGCCAAGAAAATAGTTTCGGCAAAACGTAGATCTCAGTCACTAAGTGCTCTCAAAGACAAAGATGAAAGAAGTCCTAGAAAGGTTAGTACTGTTTCTTCATATTACAGTTAAACCTGATTATAAAGACCACCTTTAGGTGGAAATCAAAATCTAGTCTTTATATGCAGGTGGGTTTTATTCAGAGGTTTAAATTTGCAAATTTTGAAATTGGAAGTGAAGCTGTTAGTCTTTACAGCCAGTTGGTCTTTATTTACGGATGGTCTTATAGCACAGGTTTAACTGAACATGCTGGTTTCCTAAACTTATTGATCAGAATTGAAGATTTAAAGTTGTAGAGCAGCATGTGATATCTGATTTTGAATTCAAGTGATGGCCTTGAAGGGAAGAGACTGGGTCCTTTACCCAGCAAGAAGTACTGGCATGTCATATTTGCTAATGCACATATATAAGTGGTTTTACATGAAAGGGGTTATTTTGGAGTATTGAATAAATGGTCAACAAGTGATAATGTTTTTTTTTTGTTTTTGTTTTCTTTATCACAGCAAACGTGTAAACATTAAAATACGAATACCACTGCAGTATGTCAGGTCAGTTTGACAGCCTTGCAATTTGGCAGACTTTCCAAATTTAAATGGAAAAGAAAATGAAATCAGAGAAATTTACTTCCTTTGTGAATTTAACAAAATATTAGATGAGCCGTGCCATGAGAAAACCAACATAGTGCGTTTGGGACCAGCATGGATCCAGACCAGCCTGCGCATCCACGCAGTCTGGTCAGGATCCATGCTGCTCGCTTTCAAAGCCTATTGGAATTGGAGAAACTGTTAGCGAACAGCATGGATCCTGACCAGACTGCGCGGATGCGCAGGCTGGTCAGGATCCATGCTGGTCGCAAACCCACTATGTTGGTTTTCTCATGGCACGGCTCAGATTTATTTAGGTTGAAGACTTGGAAATGAAGAGAGATGTATGACCAACTGATGCCTGGTTGTAAAATAAACTTTTCAGACACAATTCCAGTGTACGAAATTCAGATTTGAATCCACTAGCCCGTTCGGGCTACCAGATTGGAAATTTTCCAAGCCCGACACCAATTTCACTAGCCCGAACTTTAACACCTTAAAATATATAATTTTTGCACCATATAACATTTTGTTTTACAGACATCTCTATGCATGTTTGAAGTAATAAAAAAGACATACAGTACATGTTTGCCATGTTTTTGAAAAATTTTAACTCTAAATACTCCAGTCCAGATCAGCATCGTCAGAGTCCAAAAGCATCGAACATGGCACTCCTTGCCAAAACGAAATCTAAACTGTTACGCCCGATTTTTTAGGATCCACACTCGCAACTCGGACTGTGACAATTTGCAGGATGTAATACCAGAGCTGACATACAACATTTCACCAACGCTTGATAGCATAACTTTAAGCTCCGCCTACTGCAGGTACTTGTGAGATTTTTCGCGGAAGTGTGAAGCTAATCAAATTATCGTTACGCTTGAGGGTGATTGTATTCAGCCAATTAGCGCTGCGGTTTATCTTTTGACACTGTGTTTGATTGTCAACACGTGAGAGTGCAAAAACCAATAATTCCATAAGCGTTTCTCAGTCTGGAAAAACGGGATGCAGTACTCGTTTAATTAGCATGATTTTTTAAACAAATGAGGAAAATTCGGTAGCCTGGTCGGGCTTGTACCTGCGGAAAATCGGTAGCCCGAGCTGAAAGTTGGTAGCCACGGGCTGTCGGACTACCGTGAATTTCGAACACTGCAATTCTTTTATTGCAGGGAAAAGACAAGGACCATATCCGCAGACCAATGAATGCCTTCATGATATTCAGCAAGCGTCATAGACCACTGGTGCACCAGAAACATCCGAACCAGGATAACCGGACAGTTTCAAAGATTCTTGGGGAGTGGTGGTATGCCCTTGGGGCCAAAGAGAAACAGAAGTACCATGAATTGGCTCACCAGGTATAGTAGTTGTTACTAAACTTTAATTTTGTTCAGTGCAACCTCCGTACAGCAAAAACTATTGTTTGCTGTACATATGCGGATGCTCCATAGAGCAAATATTGTTTGTTGTACAGAAGTTGTTGCTCTGTACAGATTAATATACTAACAAAATGGTCTTGTGTGAAATAAATTTTCATTTAAATGGTGATATTTACACTTCTGAAGAAGCATTTATGGAGGTTACCAAGTATATTGTAAGAATTATGAATTAAGTTTAAGCTTACATACGTTCGAAATGCATTAAGTGATTGTAAGGCATACTTGAACCACTTGTTGCATATATTTCATGAAGATTCTGAGCTAAGATGGTAGCTGCTGAGCCGGGAGTAGATGGTTTTTACCCGGCTGTAGGCATATGCCACCTCATATGTCTGGTTCCTTGTATGAAGAACACTTGACAATGATGAAAATCATGCAGCTTTCTTGAGTAATAAACTTGAGATTATAGACCAGTCTGCAAATGCAACCTTGCCACTGGTCAATTTTAACCCTTACCCTGCTAAATTTCTTGAATGAACTTGTCCATCTTTCAATTTGGACAGTACCATTTACTGTCAAAAGGGGTGCTTACCAAAAAGATACTGACTGAATGGCAAACAGTGCAGATCATGGATGTGCAGCTGTATGATCAACTGGTCGAAAGCAGAATCAGTCATGCCAGCATGATAGGGTTAAACTGCCGGGAACAATGATTAAAACTGTTCAAATCAGTTCACTTGATTGTTTCTTGGTAGGTAAAGAGTTTTGTTTCTTGTAGGTTAAGAGGCACACTTTAAGGCTCATCCAGAGTGGAAGTGGTGTTCTAGAGATAGAAAAAGGTCAAGTACAATAGCAGCTACTTTGAAGCAACGATCCAATAGCCAGAGACTTGGCTCCACAGATTTAGCAGACGGTAAAATATCAATTTAATAATGTTTCTGTAAAATGTGGGGAGAGATTGATTTTGTTTGTTTGTCCATATTTCATAATATTTCAGATTACTTGTAGAAAACTTCTAGTCTGATTTCAACCAAATAGAAAAAAATAATAAATATGATAATAAAAATAAACGAGTCTCACTTGAATGATTTTTGGCAGATATTTTTGACTTTCATTTTTAAGTATTCTAAAAGAATAAAATTTTGACGATTGTGTTACATTTATAAAGGCAGTGCTTTAAATGTAGAGCTGTCAATGTCTACATAATATCACCAGCTCTATTTTTAGCTGTACTTAAAGTACCTGTATGACCATTGAATAATGTTACAGTTAATGACTTGTGATTTAAACTTTTGAAATATTTCAGATGAAGGTGTAGATCCTGGTGTGGCATTTGATGATGATGCTTTTGAACCAGAACCTGAGCCAAAATCGGGATTAAGTCTGTTTGAGCTGCAGCGTGGACGTTCACAAAGTCTGTCGGCCTTCCCGCCACGTGAAGATGAGAGCCAAGGTTTTCAGTCGTATAATAAACAGGAAGAAGCTCAGGTACATATATGAGCCGTGCCATGAAAAAACCAACATAGTGGGTTTGCGACCAGCATGGATCCAGACCAGCCTGCGCATCCGCGCAGTCTGGTCAGGATCCATGCTGTTCGCTTTTAAAGCCTATTGGAATTGGAGAAACTGTTAGCGAACAGCATGGATCCTGACCAGACTGCGCGGATGCGCAGGCTGGTCTGGATCCATGCTGGTCGCACACCCACTATGTTGGTTTTCTCATGGCATGGCTCATATGGTAATGAAATTTTCCCCAAGTCCTCCTTATATACTGATAGGTATTTTGATTAAGGTAAGTGAACCCTTTCCAGGAAGAAGCTCAGGTACATATATGAGCCGTGCCATGAAAAAACCAACATAGTGGGTTTGCGACCAGCATGGATCCAGACCAGCCTGCGCATCCGCGCAGTTTGGTCAGGATCCATGCTGTTCGCTTTTAAAGCCTATTGGAATTGGAGAAACTGTTAGCGAACAGCATGGATCCTGACCAGACTGCGCGGATGCGCAGGCTGGTCTGGATCCATGCTGGTCGCAAACCCACTATGTTGGTTTTCCCATGGCACGGCTCATATTATTATTTTAACCTTTAGCTTGCTGGCAGCAAGTGATTTTGCCTTTGAGACCAGTGCAGACCAAGATCAGCCTGCACGTCCATGCAGTTAATCATGGTCTGCAGTGTTCACTACTTTGTCAGTAAACTTTCTGTGAATAGTCCTTTGTAGAAATTTAGCAGGGTAAAGGTTAAATGAATAATTTGATTAACCCTTACCCTGCTAAAACTTTTATAATGAACTTGTCCATCTTTCAATTTGGACAGTAATATTAACTGTTAATAGGGGTGCTTACCAAAAATGTATCAAAGCACTGACAGTCTGATTGGGTTGTATCAAAGCACTGAAAGTCTGATTGGGTTGTTTTTAATAAAGCACTGAAAGTCCGATTCAGAATTAAGAATATATAGGCTTGAACATCTCTCATCTGATCTTATACTAGATATCTACTTTTCAGATATTTTCTCACATTATACTGTAGTTTGGTATTTCCTGGTGTATTTAAGCTGCACTTGAAATTAGATAAAAAATATTCTATTGCACTTTCACAGGATAGGCGCAATGCCGAGAGCAGGTTCTCCGGCAATAGTGTCTCCCAAGGAATGGTTGCCATGACAACAAGCCAGCAGAGAAAAGATGGTGACAATGACAGTAGTGATGAAGAAAAAATGGTTATTTGTGAAACAGAAAGAGCTCAAGATATTGCAGGTATTTCTTTTTTTAGCTGTACATGTACTGTTGTTGTTTTGGTTTTTTTTGTCAAGCTTTCACATCACCGTCCACATCAGCAAAGTTTTGCATATAAGCAGTTTCTCAAAAAGTACTTGGCCAACAGCTTTTGAACTTCCCCTATATCTTCAGCATCTTTAGATGACTGGACATGAAAAGGTCCCATAAGTTGGTATTATATCAGAATTATGCCCCTTTTTATGCCTCCACACATTAATGTGCGGGGCATATAGTGTTGCTGCTGTCCATACATAAGTATGTCTGTATGTCCCGAAATCGTGTGTGTCCAGATCCTCCCACACTATTAGCCTGATTTGCTTTAAACTTTCACAGATGAACAAGCTAGATGTGCAGATGACCATAAAAGAAGGAATTTTTTCTGTGACTATTTTTACTGCACTTATGGCCCTTTTATAGTATTGCTATACAGAATATAGAGAAAAATCATTTGTGTCCATTTCCTCCAACACTATCAGCCTGATTTGCTTCAAAATTTCACAGATGAACAACCTTAATGTGCAGATGACCATAAAGGAAAGAATTTTTTTCTGTGACTATTTTTAGTGTAGTTATGGCCTTTTGATAGTTTTTAGCTCATCTGATTTTTTGAAAAAAAAATGATGAGTTATTGTCATCACTTGAGCGGTTGTCGGCGTCGGCGTCTGCGTCGGCGTTGCCTGGTTAAGTTTTATGTTTAGGTCAGCTTTTCTCCTAAACTATCAAAGCTATTGCTTTGAAACTTGGAATACTTGTTCACCATCATAAGCTGACCCTGTATAGCAAGAAACATAACTCCATCTTGCTTTTTGCAAGATTTATGGCCCCTTTTGTACTTAGAAAATATCAGATTTCTTGGTTAAGTTTTATGTTTAGGTCAACTTTTCTCCTAAACTATCAAAGCTTTTGCTTTGAAACTTGGAACACTTGTTCACCATCATAAGCAGACCCTGTACATCAAGAAACATAACTCCATCTTGCTTTTTGCAAGAATTATTGCCCCTTTTGGACTTAGAAAATCAGTTTTCTTGGTTAAGTTTTATGTTTAGGTCAGCTTTTATCCTAAACTATCAAAGCTATTCCTTTAAAACTTGCAACACTTGTTCACCATCATAAGCTAACCCTGTACAGCAAGAAACATAACTCCATCATGCTTTTTGCAAGATTTATGGCCCCTTTTGGGCTTAGAAAATATCAGATTTCTTGGTTAAGTTTTATGTTTAGGTCAACTTTTTCTCTTAAACTATCAAAGCTATTGCTTTAAAACTTGCAACTCTTGTTCACCATCATAAGCTGACCCTGTACAGCAAGCAACATAACTCCATCCTGCTTTTTGCAATAATTATTGCCCCTTTTGGACTTAGAAAAATCATTTTCTTGGTTAAATATTATGTTTAAGTCAACTTTTCTCATAAACTATCAAAGCTATTGCTTTGAAACTTGCAACAGTTTTTCACCATCATAAGTGGACACTGTACATCAAGAAACATAACTTTATCCTGCTTTTTGCAAGAGTGATGGCCCTTTTTAGACTTAGAAAATCATGGGTAGGACAATATTTCTATTATACCAAAAAAATCAGATGAGCGTCAGCACCCGCAAGGCGGTGCTCTTGTTTCTATATGGAATATAGAGAGTCCAACTTCTCCCAAACTATTAGCCTGATTTGCTACAAACTTTTACAGATGAACAAGCTTGATGTACAGATGAATATAAAGGAAAGATTTTTTTCTGTGAATAATTTTACTGCAGTTATGGCCCTTTGATAGTTTTGGTATATAGAGGATAGTACAGTATGTGGGGGCATCCATGTCCTACGGACACAATTCTAGTTAATAAAAATTTTGCATGTAAGCATGTTTTTCAGAAACTACTAGGCTAAATGGTTTCAAGCTTCAAATGCCTGATGACCTCACAGGACAAGTAACATAACTTTGGAATGATATAGAATTATACTATCAAATTATGCCTCTCTTAACGACAGGTTTCTCAGAAACTATCAGGCCAAATGCTTTCTGAATTCAGGTATATTTTGTATCATGAAATGACATTACATAACAAGTAATGTAACTCTTAATTTTTATTTTGTCAATTTCAGACAAAGAGAAGGGATCAGATGCAGACGGCATTGACCTAAATTGTCGGGAACATGTTAGTGACAGTGAAACAGACAGTACGCCAGAAGATGACATTATCGAGAACAAGGCATTTCCACAGCAACGATTTTCACCAGTAATGAAACACATCAATTCATCTGACATAACATATCGTCCAAAACCAATAAAACGTATCCCAGATTCGGGAAAACCTGGTCCAAACAGCCCAGTTGGTGTTTCACCGGGTCATCAAAGTTTTGCCGATAGGCAGATACCAAGGCCTTCTAGCAACGGTTCAAACTTCCAGCCGACTGGGGCAGTTTTTAAAGCGAAGGGGAAACAGTCTCGCTACTTGTCAACTGGAAGTGTGCAAGATCTGAGATCAAGTTTATTTGATCACATGCCAAGTAATCTCCGTGGGGAAAGTGTATCCTCAACAAGAGGAATACATCAGCAGCAGATGAAAATCCACAATATCACCATGGCAACAGGAAGTGAACAAAAAATTATAATGAGTTCAAATATGGAAACTACTCTGGGTAATCAAAATGGCCGAGGTGGTCCAATTATTGGGAAATTTTCTCAACGTGGCCCAATCAAACAGCAACAGCCTCAAAGACAGATGACGCCAGTATCGACTACTCCGTCAATACTGCAGCAGACGTTACAGACTGGTGCGCAGAACAGTCGGCCAGTCACTACAACATCTATACATATTGTTCCTTCACCACAACAGGCAATGCTGAATCAGCAATATGCCATCAAGAATACTGTAATACCGACATTTACAACAATGGGGAAACCAATTTCAGCTTCTGTCCCCTCAGTTTCATTACAGCAAAATCCAGTTAACGGGACTTTTAACGCTTCGATAGCAGCCGCTAATGTACAGCCCCAGACAATTCTGCCAAATGCCTCTTCAGCTGGTCTGAAGAATATGGGCGGAACTATAGTTCTTCAAGGAATACCTGCCACTCAGTATGGCATGATTATTGGATCACAAGCTATGGCATCGCCAACGGTTACCAAACCACCAACACTGTCAGTAGCAGGTTCTACACAGTACATCGGTAACTCACTACAGAACTATGTGCCTTCTCTGTCAGCAGCACAAAACCAAGGTCAGGCCACACCTACACAGACAATGGCACCACCCACTGTCCTAACTAACTTTATCATCAAACCAGGTCAAGGGGGTCAAACAATCCAGCCAGCTCTGAATTCACCATCACCGGGACAACCAGTTACACCAAATTTTAACCAGCATGTCCAGCCTACACATGTACAGTATATTCTACCCTCTATTCGGATGCAGGCACCTCAGCCTGGTGGTAAAGTCCAGAATCATGTCATCCAGATGGCATTGCCTGGTACCCACCTACCACAGGGCAGTATTCAGCTGACGTTTGCTGGGAACCAGAACAATGCACAGGCTCAGTCCATGCAGCAAGTGCAACAGGTTAAAGTGTCACCACAGCAGGTCCAGGCCGGAAAAATCCAGATTACGCCTGGATTCAAGGTCGTTCCTAGTCCAGTGAAACAACATCCGTCGCCGGCAGCCTCACCCCAGTTGAACACTGCACCTCAGACAATACAGGTTTGTTCTTCTTATATTGATTCAAAGAATGCTTTTCAGTTTGTTAAAATAAAATACATATTTTGGAGTTATTAAAAGATTGAAGTAAAGAATCCCAAAAAGGTTTAGGAGGCTGGCAGGCCTTTAATGTATTTTTCTTTCCAAGTGTGTTGTTCTACGTTTTGGTAATTTGTAATAGGTTGACTCAAATTTGCTTTCACACAAAAAGTTGTCATTTATACATGAACAGGTGATCAGTCAGAATGTTGGAAACAAACAGCAGACTGTGACACAGTACGTAGCTGTTACTCAGTCTCCAGGGGTCCTGGCTTCACCTCAACAGGTACAGATCCAGTCTGCACAAGTCAATCAACCTGTCGTATCTAGGCAACAACAGAATCATCAACAGTTACAGGTAGTTTACATATTTGAACTGAATTTTATTGTGCAGCCTTTTGTGTTGTATAATCGATGAATCTTATTGTTTGTCAGATGATTTGTAACGCAAAATATTTGAATTTGCAAAAGGTTCTTAATGATGTTTTTAGCTCACCTGAGCACGAAGTGCTCAAAGGTGAGCTTTAGTGATCACCCTGTGTCCGGCGTCCGTCGTCGTCCGTCGTCCGTCCGTCCGTCGTCAACAATTTGACTGTTAACACTCTAGAGGTCACATTTTTGACCCAATCTTAATGAAACTTGGTCAGAATGTTACCCTCAATAAAATCTTGGACGAGTTCGATATTGGGTCATCTGGGATCAAAAACTAGGTCATCAGGTCAAATCAAAGGAAAAGCTTGTTAACACTCTAGAGGTCACATTTTTGGCCCAATCTTAATGAAACTTGGTCAGAATGTTACCCTCAATAAAATCTTGGACGAGTTCGATATTGGATCATCTGGGATCAAAAACTAGGTCATCAGGTCAGATCAAAGGAAAAGCTTGTTAACACTCTAGAGGTCACATTTTTGGCCCAATCTTAATGAAACTTGGTCAGAATGTTATCCTCAATAAAATCTTGGACGAGTTTGATATTGGGTCATCTGGGGTCAAAAACTAGGTCACCAGGTCAAATCAAAGGAAAAGCTTGTTAACACTCTAGAGGTCACATTTTTGGCCCAGTCTTAATGAAACTTGGTCAGAATGTTACCCTTAATAAAATCTTGGACGAGTTCGATATTTGGTTATCTGGGTTCATAAACTAGGTCACCAGGTCAAATCAAAGGAAAAGCTTGTTAACACTGTAGAAGCCGCATTTATGACTGTATCTTCATGAAACTTGGTCAGATTGTTAATATTGATGATCTTAAAGTCCAGTTTGAATCTGGGTCATGTAGGATAAAAAACTAGGTCACCAAGCCAAATCAAATGAAAAGCTAGTTTACACTGTAGAGGCCACATTTATGACCATATCTTAATGAAACTTGGTCAAAATGTTAATCTTGATGATCTATAGCTCAATTTCAAATCTGGGTTAGGTGGGGTCAAAAACTAGGTCACTAGGTCATATCAAAGGAAAAGCTTGTTAACACTCTAGAGGCCACATTTATGACTATATCTTCATGAAACTTAGTCAGAATGTTAAACTTGATGATCTTTAGGAAAAATTTGAATCTGCGTCATGTCGGGTCAAAAACTAGGTCACCAGGTCAAATCAAAGGAAAAGCCAATTAACACTGTAGAGGCCACATTTATGACCATATCTTAATGAAACTTGGTCAGAATGTTAATCTTGATGATCTTTAGGTCAAGTTTAAATCTGGGTCAGATGGAGTCAAAAACTAGGTCACTAGGTCATATCAAAGGAAAAGCTTGTTAACACTCTAGAGGCCACATTTATGACTGTATCTTCATGAAACTTAGTCAGAATGTTAAACTTGATGGTCTTTAGGTCAAGTTCGAATCTGGGTCATGTCGGGTCAAAAACTAGGTCACGGGGGTCAAATAAAAGGAATAGCTAGTTAACACTTTAGAGGCCACATTTATGACCATATCTTAATGAAACTTGGTCAGAATGTTAATCTTGATGATCTATAGGTCAAGTTTAAATCTGGGTCAGGTGTGTTAAAAAACTAGGTCACTAGGTCAAATCAAAGGAAAAGCTTGTTAACACTCTAGAGGCCACATTTATGACTGTATCTTCTTGAAACTTAATCAGAATGTTAATCTTGGTGATCTTTAGGTCAAGTTTAAATCTGGGTCATGTGGGGGCAAAAACTAGGTCACCTGGTCAAATCAAAGGAAAAGCTAGTTAACACTTTAGAGGCTACATTTATGACCATATCTTAATGAAACTTGGTCAGAATGTTGATCTTGATGATCTTTAGGTCAATAGGTCAGGTGAGCGATACAGGGCCTTCATGGCCCTCTTGTTTACATGTAAATGTTAAAAATACCAGTTTGTACTTTTTTTGGCATGATGTTATGTGTATTGTGCTCTTTTTTAGAAGTAATATATTTAACTTTAGGTATTGCTAGCTCTCTTTTTAGCTCAGGAGGTAGGTAATGAATCATAAGGTTTTCGTTTCCTGTACAAGATGAAATTCTGTAACACAGGAGACATTCGTAGGAGTTGTCATTGTCTTGCTGAGAACAAGTTTGTTTTAGCACAGAATCAAGGAACACTGTTTATGTTACGTTACCACTGTTACAAAAACTGAAATACTGCTAGAAAACAAATTTAAACAAAAAAAAAAAATTTATTTCACCTTCCAGAATTCGTTACAGCAACAACTACAGACAATTCAGCCACTTCAGGCACTAAATACACAGGTAAGAGAAACAATAGATACCACTCTCCACTTCCACTAACCTTCAGTTGTAGATATTTGTCTCCTATCAAAATTTTGGAAGAAAAAAATTGGACGTCAGTATTCAGCATTAACATGCTCCACTTTTAAATTAACCTTTAGCCTGCTGGCAGCAAGGGGTTTTGCCTTTGCGACCAGTGCAGACCAAGATCAGCCTGCACATCCGTGCAGTCTGATCAGGGTCTGCACTGTTCGCTATTCAGTCAGTAAATTTTCAGTGAACACCCTTTTGAATAATAAGTGATACTGCCCAAACTGAATGATGGACCAGTCTGTTTTAGGATTTTAGCAGGCTAAAGGTTAAAATATTTACATTCACTATACATTTTGTATGGCGAGAAAAAAGCATTTATTTTTGTATACCTAAACAACATTGGTGTTATAATATTAAAGACAGCACTTTCTGCAAGATTGCATGCACAACCTGATGTCATTCACAAAAAACATAAACAAAATGAAGTCTATCGAAAAGTTCTTTCAGTATTTGATGCCAAAATTTAAAAAAGTACATGAAATTATAGCTTTAACTAATTTTGAAGGTTACGATCAAAATTAAATCAACATAAATGTATGATTTTTCATCATATAATCTCATTTGTTAATTTCAAGATTGTCGTCTGTAACAGCCAATCAGCTGCTTGAATTATGTAACTGGTTTCAAAGCTGTACTAATTTAGAATGACAAGTCTTAGCACTTATCACGCTGGACACGATTGATTCTGCCTTTGTCTGTGCAGGCTGATCATGACCTGCACTGTTTGCCATTCAGTCAGTATCTTTTTGGTAAGCACCCCTTTTAACAGGTAATTTTACTGTCCAAATTAAAAGATGGATAAGTTCATTATAGAAATTTAGCAGGATAAGGGTTAATCTATTGAGTGGTTATTTTATTTATGTTGGCAGCAACCCCTGATACAACAAGCATTGCAGCAGCCGGTCCAGCAGCCAACCTTGCAGCAAGCTTTGCAGGCTCCGGTTCAGTACCAGCAGACCCAGGTACAAGTCAACCAGCAACAGCAGCAGCAACAACAACAACAACAACAGCGGGTGATACTCCCATCAACACAGAAGTGAGTATACAAGCAAATAGGCTGTTTCATTTTGAGTTTTTAGTTTACATGAGCAGGAAGTGCTTGTGGTGAGCTTTTAGGAGCTTTCAGTGTCAGTCTGTCATCCACAATTTCTTAAAGAACACCACTTCCTAAACCACAAAGTCAGATTCATTTAAACTACACAGGAATGTTGCTTGGGTGGTTCCCTAAAACTAGGTCATTGGTGCAGAATTCTGGTTGCCATGGTAGCCAAAAGGCAAACTTTTAAAATCATACGATCAGCGTGCCTGATTTTGAAATAATTCTACAGCATTTTCCTTTGGATGACCATCTACCAAAGTCCTTCAGGCCATGTGGATTTGTTAACAAAAATATAGCAGCCAGTGGGATAAGGTTAGGTTTCAAAAAAAACAACCTGCTAGCCCAATTCTGAAATGTTTTCACCTAAATTTAAAGATCTTCTAGTCAGAAAATGATGACCCAATGTCAGAATGATTTAACAAATGTTTTCATTTTGTGACCCTGTACCAATCTTGGTCAAGCAAGATGTGAAACTTTTGTGAACGATCTTTGGCAACTTGTCCTGCTTTTGTTGGCAGAGAAAGAATCGGTGCACATCATGGCGCAAGTATACAAACTCCTTTATGAGGAAATAGTACATAAGAAAAGCAGTGGCACCTGGGACAGGTTTGTGTCATATTTAATGTTCAAGGGCTTAAAGATGCTTTGCTGTGGTCCGTAATTTACGTAGCGTCGGCTTCTCTGTGGCTGAAAGGCCGTATGGACAGTCATTAAACACAAAATACACACACACACACACAAATGCCATTCTGATCGTTGACATGCTGAAAATATTTTTATGACGAATTTCAATCCATATCCAAATATTTATAGTCTTGACTTGACTGGTTGGTGGTAAAAATATCTCTGTATGAACAAATATTTATTACTCTGCTTGTAGGTTAGCATTTGTGCAACCTGCCAACAGTATAGCTGCATCATCAGTGGCATCCCCAGGGGTGAAGGTTGTATCGTCAGCAGCGTCACCAGCATATATACAGTATGTGGGATCGGTACAAGGTATGTTACTAGTTGTTTACCTGTATTCATCAACATTTTAAGTCTGAAACTAAGACTTAAAAATGCTAAATTTTCTTTTTGTTCTGTCAGTGTTATATTTGTGTAGATTGTGGTGAAACTCTGCATAGTAGCAATTTACTGTAAACAAAACTATGGCTTATTGAGTATTGGCTGTTCCTAAGTAAATTTCAGACTTAAAACATTGCTGAATACAGATGCAGCACTTGAAAAAAAAAATTTTTCTTCTGTTGATTGTACTTCTGCCAATTAGATAAAACACCAAATTTTTATGTTTTTACAGTAAATCCCTGTTTCCTAATTATGTAGAGGATATTTGTATGTTTCGGTTTAAGATTGAAATATCTTTCATAAGTGAACACCAGATGCAATATTTTCACAGTCACAAGTGAAAATGTTAGATATGGTGTTCATGAGTAAAAGATAAAATCTCAGAGATTCCAACTAAATTGTTTAATATTTGTTTGTGGTCACTCAGTGAAGTCGTCTTTGTTTTGATGTGAAGTGGATCAAGGCCCCTTTTTTAGAAACATTCTGAACTTGATAAAAATCTTTGAAATAACATTTAAAAAATCTCACATAGAACTCTGTTGATATTAATTTAGTTAGTATGTTAGTATCTTTCACTATGACAAGAAATGCTCTTCATCAACTTGTCAGTTTCAGAATGATAACTAAAGTAGGGCCACACTGCCATTCTGCCATATTGTAGTAGTTTTTTCAAGATAAAGATTTGTAGCCCAATCTTATCTTCATGCTTCTTCATATATTTTCTTTGTGTTGCCAGGACAACAAGGGACTGTACAGCAGGTTCTGATTCAGCCCCAGAATGTTCAGAGACCGCCCTCAGCTGGTAATGTTTCAATGGCATCGTCACAACCCTGTACACAACCAACAATAGCGCCTAAACCTACCCCAGTGCTAAGTAAAACGGGAACTCCACCGGAAAGCCAGAGTCCAATGTTTTACCAAGGTATACTATTGTTTTAAATTTTTTAAGGACAAAAAAATCTTGAGGTTTTTTTTTCTTTTTCTTTTTTTCTTGTTTTTTTAATCCCCTGCCATGGCGGAGGGATTATAGGAATGGTCTGCGTCTGTCCTTCCGTCCGTAACAAAATCGTGTCCGGTCCATATCTCCTAAACCCCTTGAAGGATTTTCATGAAACTTGAGTCAAATGATCACCTCATCAAGACGATGTGCAGAACCCATGAGTCAGCCTTCTCGGTTCAAGGTCAAGGTCACAACTCCAGGTCAAAGGTTTGAGCCTGCCATTTTGTGTCCGCTCTATATCTCCTAAACCACTTGAAGGAATTTTATAAAACTTGGGTAAAATGATCACCACATCAAGACGATGTGCAGAACCCAAGAGTAAACCATGCCAGCTCAAGGTCAAGGTCACAACTCAAGGTCAAAGGTTTGAGCCTTCCATTTTGTGTCCGCTCTATATCTCTTAAACCCCTTGAAGGAATTTTATAAAACTTGGGTCAAATGATCACCTCATCAAGACGATATGCAGAACCATGAGTCAGTCATGCCGGCTCAAGGTCAAGGTCACAACTTAGGGTCAAAGGTTTGAACCTTCCATTTTGTGTCCGCTCTATATCTCCTAAACCCCTTGAAGGATTTTCATCAAACTTGGGTCAAACGATCACCTCATCAAGGCGATGTGCAGAACTTATGAGTCAGCCATGTCGGCTCAAGGTCAAGGTCACAACTAAGGGTCGAAAGTTTGAGCCTTCTATTTCGTGTCCGCTCTATATCTCCTAAACCCCTTGAAGGAATTTTATAAAACTTGGGTCAAATGATTACCTCATCAGAACGATGTGCAGAAATTATGAGTCAACCATGCCAGCTCATGGTCACGGTCACAACTAAGGGTCGAAAGTTTGAGCCTTCCATTTGGAGTCCACTCTGTATCTCCTAAACCCCTTGAAGGATTTTCATGAAACTTTGGTCAAATGATCACCTCATCAAGATGTTGTGCAGAATTCATGAGTCAGCCATGTCAGTTCAAGGTCAAGGTCACAGCTAAAATCAAAGGTTTTACTCTTTCACTATCCATAGCAGTGGCTGGGGATTTAGCTGTCTTTCAGACTGCCTTGTTTTTTTACACCAGGGGCAGTGTAGTGCTTATTGATCCTGTAGCATTGCATTTTATAGGTCTAAACAGTCTGGATATATTTTAATTATTATAAGACAATGATGTTCAAAGTAAATCAAGGTTTAAACATTGCTTGTAATTAGTTTCCCGTCTATAAATCAGGCCATTTCATGGCTTGCCAATATAACTCAGTCAGATTAATTATTTATTTTGGAAATTGAAACGCATGTTGTTACCTCAGAGGCTATATATCTCATAAGAACAAAGCAAAGTCTTTAATGGCAGTATTTCTCTAGGGAGAACACCAGGCTTACATGTGACAATAAAATACATACTGAAATAAGTGTCTTAACTTATATTTTGAAAAGTAACGTACACTGAAAATGTAGAAAAAAATGAAGTCAGACAGTCAGTTCAAGTTTTTGTTCTGCTCTATAGAATGATTATAGTACAAGTTGGTACTGTGAAAGATCAGTTTTTTTTGGTTCAGTTTGAAATATAGTTACCTCATTGGCCATCTGCATTAAGCAGCCACTTTACTCATTGGCCACCTGTGTTAAACAGCCTTTTGGCTTAAGCAGCCTGTCAGCTGACTCTCTGAATTGACATTAGAGCTGCGCCATGAGAAAATCAACATAAGTGGGTTTGCGACCAGCATGGATCCAGACCAGCCTGCGCATCTGCACAGTCTGGTCAGGATCCATGCTGTTTGCTGTCAAAGCCTATTGCAATTGAGAAACTGTTAGCGAACAGCATGGATCCTGACCAGTCTGCGCGCATGCGCAGGCTGGTCTGGATCCATGGTGGTCGCAAACCCACTGTGTTGGTTTTCTCATGGCGTGGCTCAATTTTGTTCTAGTTTGCACCTGTGTTAAGCAGCAATCTGCCTTCTGCAGTCAGATTTTATCACAACCTGGATTAGTTTCAAGCTTTATAAAACCTGGCAAAATAGCTTTAAAATTTTAACACAAAATGTTTTTTATTTTTCAGGTGTTATGAACCTAAAGAATCAAAGTTACGTAACAATGGCATCAGAAATGAAGGGGGAGATTGGTTACATAACGAGTTCAAATCTTCAGCCCAAACCGCAGAAGGTGAAGGCTACTATTGCAAACATACCAGTAGGCACAGAGAGCCTCCAGAAATTCAACACACTTCCTGGTGAGTTGCTTTCATGATAAATAGTGAGTAAGTTTTGTTAAGACTAAGGTGTTGGGCCATTGTTGGCAGCCCAATTTTGAGGTCATGTCCAGTGTGCCTTCTTATCTACATTAGCCATGAGGCGGCCATTATCATGTCACAATTACAGTCAAACTTTGTTCACCCTTAGTTGGATAATTTCTACACCGCCCTTCGCTCGGACTCACCGTCGGGTCCTGGCAAGATATCAGTATAATGTATACTCTTCGATGGCTCAAACTACCAATAACTCAAACAAATTTTGCTTGTGCCGTCAAGTTCGAGCAAAAAAGTCAATTATAGGCATGTTACTAGAATATGGAACAAAGGATCTATATCTCTGTTGTACAGTTCTGTTTGAACTGAATTATATAAGATAATATTTTAAAGTGATCAAAGTCTGTTTTACCTAAATTTACATAAAAGTTAAGATGATATTGTACTAAATATATTAGAAACATCAGTAGGAATCAAATTACTGTATTACAGTCTGCAGAAACACAATCGTATACTGTAAAATCATTGATATTCATGGGAACCCATTTTGAAGATTTCTTGCTTGTCTCAATCCATGAAATTTTATCCCAACTGACATGACATTGTAAAATTCTTTTTCATTTTATGTTAAAGAATTGAAATCCAAGATTTCATATCCTCTGGAAGTAGCTCTTTAAAACACTAACATGAAATTTCATACCCTCAAAAAAATGATTTGACAGTTTCTTTTATTTACATTTAGATGATTTTGTGGTTGTTGTTTTTTTCCACAGCTCAAAAACAGTATGGTAGTGCTTCAACACCCAAAGGTTTCCCTATGTCACCAAACTTGTCGTCTGCTCTTGCATCCCCATCGGGGATCTTGTCTCCTTCGAGGTCCTCCCCATCCCAGTCTGTGAGAGATCAAGTGTTGGATCACAGACCTCAAAGGCCGTCCCCTCTGGTGCTGTCTCCTTCACCAGTGAATAAGCCAGCGGAGAGTTCAGAAGGTCAAAAAGGTCAAGAGGTACAAAATCAAGAGGTCCCAGAAGTGGATGCTAATGGAAAACCTCAGAGGCCGGGGAAAGGGAAGAGATATAAAGATTTCATAGCAGAAAATGGCATAAAACCATTTAAAAAGGATAGAAAGGTTTGTACATTTAATGTTAGACCTAATGTTTAGAACTGTTCATACATAGCTTTTAAAAAAAATAGATCCTGTGAAATCATCAATTTTCATAGAGGGGACTAATTTTGGGGATTTTTGTGGTAGGGCCAATTTATGGAATTTTATCCGAACAAATCGGTAAAATTCCTATTCGTATTATGTTCAAAGGTCAAAACCAATAAATTTATATCCGCAAGAAATAGTTGTTTTGTTAAAAAAAAATTGTGCCTGCTAAATGAAATTATTTCATAGTATTTTCTGGAATGTTGCCTTCAAAAATGTCACAAATATTTTCCATTTGATACATTGTTTTTGTACTTCTCCAAAAATTATATGTCTGATTTTACTCACGCCCCCTAGCCCCATCCCTCACACACATACACCAGAAAAAAAAATGCTGTGGAATGTGTGTACAGGAAAGTAAATAGCCTGATCAAGCTTAGCATATGCATTGCACATTAAACCGGATTTTTCACAGTTTGACCAAAAACTCCCTCTTTTTTAGGTCTACAGTAGCAAATCTGGTAACCAGGAAGCTTCCATGTCTGATGACAGGAACCAGCAGGTGTCACATGACCAGCCTTCAACCTCTGCAGTGACCCAGATCACAGTGACTGGTCCTGAAGAATCCGAGTCACAGAGCAGCTCAATACAAATGCTGTCACCACCGCCATCTGTAAGTTTCTTACTGTATTAAAATAACATTCCTTTAAATGTTTTGTTTGAAAGCTGTTTTCTCTTTACTTATTCAGTTTTATTGCATTTTAGTTCATACAGTATTCTGATGTTTGAAGGAATGTGTTAGAACACATACAATGCCTGAATAGCAGAAAAGATGATGAAAAAAAAACAACTTCTTGGCAAAAGTTTTCTCCCATTTTGATATTCTATGAAGAAAGCAATCTAAGTTTAGTCTAATTGAAACATTGAGAAAATTGGCTCTGATTGGCTCAAGTTACAAATATTTTACTAATAAATCGAATCGAAGTACTTAATATTTCAAACATTGATACTTTAATTTATGTTTTTTTCGAATTGGCTCAAGTTAAAAATAATTTACTAATGGATCAGATCAAAGTACTTTACATTTCAAACATTTGATACTTCAGGCTGGCGAGAAAGTCAAACGTAAGCCACCACCTTTACCAAGCCCATCAACACTGAATGTCCCGTCGCCCATGCCTTCTCCTGGGCTCAGTAGCCCAAGAAAAACAATCTTCAAAAAGAATATCGATGATGGAATGGACAAGTAAGTAAAATTTATATGACATAATAAATTTTAGATAAAAAGCTTGATTTAGGCCTTTCTGGAGTTAAAATATCCAGTAGTATTGAAGCGATTTCATTGAAACTTGCAGCCAATATAGATAACAGTTTAAGGAAATGAAGTGCAAAAGTGCTATATCTCCTTCAGTAAAAGAATTAATTTCCATTTTGTACATTTCTGATACAGACTAATGCATATGATCACTCTATATAGCACCATTATGAGAGAATCCATTGGTTCCAGAGTTTTCCTTTGTTTTGATTTGATATACAGATGAATTTTTTAACTGACAGGTTAGTGTATTATATATGCAACTCAGCTGTGTAAAATTTTTTCAATCTTTAAAAATGTTGTAGGGTATTGGAGCGTGTGAACTTTGGCCAGCGGTTTGAGCAGCTGCCACAGTTTAACCCCGAAACATCTGAAGTTGGTACCCCGCTACCACAGAGTCCAAGGGGAATTATTGTCAGCTACAAAAAGCGCCGAAAAATGTCTTCTTTAGGTATAGAAAATGAACTTGATTACACTTTGTCTGTTATTCAGCTATCTTAGTTTGTATGTATATTGTGAAATCATTTAATTTCTAGGGCACGAAGTTTTGTGGTTTTGACCAAAACTGTTGTTTTCTGGATTTGACTTTCGAATATAATATGTATTGGTGGCCTCAGTGGCCAAGTGGTTGAGATCGCTGACTTTGAATCACTTTCACCTCACCAATATGGGTTTGAGCTTCACTCTTGGCGTTGAATACTTTATGTGAGGAAACCATCCAGCTTGCTTACAGAAGGTCGGTTGTTCTAGCCAGGTGCCTCCTATGATGAAATATGGCACGGAGGGGCACCTGGGGTCTTCCTCCACCATGAAAGCCCAAAAATTGCCATATGACCCATATAATTATGTGTTCCTGCAAGGTTAAACCTAACAAAACAAAACAAAGTCAAAACACAAGATATATGGGAATTTTACCTGTTTGTTGGGATTTAATTTCGTGAATTGATTCAACCATGAAATCCGTGAAAATGTCCTCACAAATATTAATGATTATACTGTAGTTTGATTTTGGGTTTTATCACTGAAACAAAAGTTGGCAGAGGAAAAATACAGATTGTATAATGTATATTTTTTTCCTGTTTTCCATTCAGTGTACAGTGCATTTGGATTACCAGTAGGCAAATGAGGCTGTACTTAACTACATTATTAGAATTATTTATAGTTTTACTTAAAAAAATTCCAGACTTGGTCCATAGCTGCTTTGCTTCTGTAAGTTCTCAGGATATTTGCTCATAATTGTTTGGCTCCGTTAAACAATAAAACTCTAAAAGATTTGTCCAATGTAATTTCAAGTTAAATGGTTTTAAAACCTGTTAACTTGGCTCAGCTATCAGGCAACTTTGTGCCATCTATATTTATGTCTCCCCCCACCCCCCTCTGGGGGAGACATATTGTTTTTGCCCTGTCCGTCAGTCCATCCGTACGTCACACTTCATTTCTGAGCAATAACTGGAGAACCATTTGACCTAGAACCTTCAAACTTCATAGGGTTGTAGGGCTGCTGGAGTAGACGATCCCTATTGTTTTTGGGGTCACTCCGTCAAAGGTCAAGGTCACAGGGCCTGAACATTGAAAACCATTTCCGATCAATGACTAGAGAACCACTTGACCCAGAATGTTGAAACTTCATAGGATGATTGGACATGAAGAATAGATGACCCCTATTGATTTTGGGGTAACTCCGTCAAAGGTCAAGGTCACAGGGGCCTGAACATTGAAAACCATTTCCGATCGATAACTAGAGAACCACTTGACCCAGAATGTTGAAACTTCATAGGACAATTGGTCATGAAGAGTAGATGACCCCTATTGATTTTGGGGTCACTCTGTCAAAGGTCAAGGTCACAGGGGCCTGAACATTGAAAACCATTTCCGATCAATAACTAGAGAACCACTTGACCCAGAATGTTGAAACTTCATAGGATGATTGGTCATGAAGAGTAGATGACCCCTATCGATTTTGGGGTCACTCTGTCAAAGGTCAAGGTCACAGGGGCCTGAACATTGGAAACCATTTCTGAGCAATAACTAGAGAACCACTTGACCCAGAATGTTGAAACATCATAGGATGATTGGTCATGAAGAATAGATGACCCCTATTGATTTTGGGGTCACTCCGTTAAAGGTCAAGGTCACAGGGGCCTGAACATTGAAAACCATTTCCGATCAATAACTAGAGAACCACTTAACCCAGAATGTTGAAACTTCATAGGATGATTGGTCATGAAGAGTAGATGACCCTATTGATTTTGGGGTCACTCTGTTAAAGGTCAAGGTCACAGGGGCCCGAACATTGCAAACCATTTCCGATCAATAACTAGAGAACCACTTGACCCAGAATGTTGAAACTTCATAGGATGATTGGTCATGAAGAGTAGATGACCCCTATCGATTTTGGGGTCACTATGTCAGATGTCAAGGTCACAGGGGCCTGAACATTGAAAACCATATCTGATCAATAACTAGAGAACCACTTGACCCAGAATGTTGAAACTTCATAGGATGATTGGTCATGAAGAGTAGATGACCCCTATTGATTTTGGGGTCACTCTGTCAAAGATCAAGGTCACAGGGGTCTGAACATTGAAAACTATTTCCGATCAATAACTAGAGAACCACTTGACCCAGAATGTTGAAACTTCATAGGATGATTGTACATGCACAGTAGATGACCCCTATCGATTTTGGGGTCACTCTGTTAAAGGTCAAGTTCACAGGGGCCTGAACATTGAAAACCATTTCCGATCAGTAACTAGAGAACCACTTGACCCAGAATGTTGAAACTTCATAAGATGATTGGTCATGAAGAGTAGATGACCCGTAACGATTTTTGGGTCACTCTGTTAAAGGTCAAGGTCACAGGGGCCCGAACATTGAAAACCATTTCCGGTCAGTAACTTGAGAACCACTTGACCCAGAATGATGAAACTTCATAGGATGATTGGTCATGCAGAGTAGATGACCCCTAACGATTTTGGGGTCACTCTGTTAAAGGTCAAGGTCATAGGGGCCTGAACATGGAAAACCATTTCCAGTCAATAACTTGAGAACCTCTCGACCCAGAATGTTGAAACTTCATAGGATGATTGTTCATAAAGAGTAAATGACCCCTATTGTTTTTGGGGTCACTCCGTTAAAGGAACCTTCAAACTTCATAGGGTTGTAGGGCTGCTGGAGTAGACAATCCCTATTGTTTTTGGGGTCACTCCGTCAAAGGTCAAGGTCACAGGGGCCTGAACATTGAAAACCATTTCCGATCAATGACTAGAGAACCACTTGACCCAGAATGTTGAAACTTCATTTGATGATTGGACATGAAGAATAGATGACCCCTATTGATTTTGGGGTAACTCCGTCAAAGGTCAAGATCACAGGGGCCTGAACATTGATAACCAGTTCAGATCAATAACTTGAGAACCACTTGACCCAGAATGTTGAAACTTCATATGATGATTGAACATGCAGAGTAGATGACCTCTACTGATTTTGGGGTCAGTCTATTAAAGGTCTAGGTCACAGAGGCCTGGTAATGTAAAATCATTTTTTGGAAATAACTTGAGAACCACTTGACCTAGAATGTTGAAACCTAATAGGATGATTGGACATGCAGAGTAGATGACCCCTATTTATTTTGAGGTCACTTGATCAAAGGTCAAGGTCACAGGAGCCTGAACAGTGACTTGAGAACCACTAGGCCAAGAGTGTTGAAATTTAACGAGATGACTGGACATGCCAAGTAGATGATCCCTATTGCAGCCAACCATCAGTGTCTCTTTGACTTTCGCTCCTGACCCCTATTGACTTCTTGCCTATAGGACTTTGCTTTGGGGGAGACATGCGCTTTTTTTACAAAAGCAATTTCTAGTCTTAGTATTGCATTTTGTGATATACAGTCCATGTTGTCTGAAGAGCCACTCCGACTTTATTATGGTAAAGGAATATAATATGAGCTACACCATGAGAAAAGCAACATAGTGCGTTTGCGACCAGCATGGATCCAGACCAGCCTTCGCATCAGGATCCATGCTGTTCTCTAATGGTTTCTCTAATTGCAATAGGCTTTGAAAGCGAACAGCATGGATCCTGACCAGACTGCGCAGATGCGCAGGCTGGTCTGGATCCATGCTGGTCGCAAATGCACTACACTGGTTTTCTAATGGTGCGGCTCATATGGAAAAGGAGACAGGGAAATGAGGCTACCATGCAATTCTTAATAAAGATGGCTGCAAGCATAGATTTTACTGTCTCAAAATGTTCTTTAGTTTCTTGTTTTGAGAATGTTTTATATGAATATGTACATTTTCAGCCAAGCCAGACAATAATGACAGTTCAGATCATACATCAGACACCCCGCAGACGCCCCACACCCCGTCACTACCCCATACACCACTGGCTTCACTCCCTCATACACCCAAGACTCCAAGAAGTGCTCGATTTGATGATGGTCAGTTCTTCGGCAAAGACTTTAGCTTGGATACTCTGGCAGATGCTGCCATATCAAGACCAAGTAAGAACTCTTATTTTTATGCACTCATGTTTTGTTATTAGATACTACTCTTTTTCCATATTTGGACTGGTATTTTAAGCCTGATAGTAAGTACTAAACTTTCTTTAAAATTTTTTGCTGTATGCTTCAAAAGTGATATAATTATATTTACCGATACTCTAAGCAATGATTAAGATGTAACTTTGCAAGTATACTTAATGGATCCCATTTCAAACACTGAGCAAAGTTTTACAAATTCTCCAAATTTTCATTTTTGTGTGAATTTGCATTTCAGATTAGGAGTATTGATAGATAATGGCCACAAACTGTCATAAAATGCTTTCTTGACCTAAGAATAATGTTAAAGGTTATTTGTGTTTTGGATAAAAATTAATAAAATTAGTTACCAATAAAAATCGACGGCAGCCAGTTACGTGCAATATTAACCTGTTTTTGCATTTCATTTAAACAGCTAATTTACAATTATTAAGAGTAGGCGTCCAAATTATAGTTTTATAAAATGCTGTTTCAATCTTACCAGGTTTAGATCCATTTGCTGAAGGAGACATACATTCTCCCATGACACCAAAAACACCGAGCTCCCCTGGGCAATTTTCATCTTTACGTAGAATCTTGGACCAAAGACGGAACCTTGTCATGCAGCTGTTTGAAGAAAATGGCCTTTTCCCTTCAGGTAAGGATGCATGCATTTTTTCAAAACAGTTTTCATACCTGACTTTCTCTGTAATGGAAACTTGGGCCTTATTAATGAAACTTTAACATGAGTTCTAAATAGCTGGTTTAAAATTTTTTGTGTTAATAAGAGATAGGAAATTTGTCATTAGCAGCAATTGGGGGGGGGGGGGGGGGGGGGGGGGGGTAGGAATGTCCAGTTGCTACCTGTCTGTCAAACTTGTCTGTTGATTTAGAACACACACACATGCCTACTGCTTATCGCTGCAACTTTGCTTCAACAAGCTGATTGTTTAGATAGATAAGTAAGCATATATCTTCAAAACTTCATGAATGAAATTTGCATTTTATCTTTAAACAGCACCAGTAGCTTAGACAGTTTGAAATCAGCAATTTCATGTTATGGACTAAAAGGCTGTTTGGCCAAAGTCACGAAATTTTTTTGAAATGATTTCTCAGTGATTTATTTTCAGACTCGGTAACTGTATTGAATTATAATTACAGCTCAAGCAACAGCAACGTTCCAAGCCAGGTACCAGGACATTTTTCCAACAAAGACATGTCTGCAACTGAAAATACGGGAAGTCAGGCAGAAGATGATGGCCCAGTCTGCTGCACATGAAGCAGCTACACTAGGTGGCACTGGAGAAGCGGGAGATAACTCTTCACACTCTACTGGTGATTCAGAGTCCCAGTCTGGTAACCAGGAGGAATCAGCAGACCAGTCTTGAAATCTCAAATACAGAATTTTAAGCCAGTCTAGTGCTACATGGAAATATACTAGCCATATATTTGGAAGTAAAACTTGCTTAAATAACAAGAATAAAGCAGAACAGTGGACCAGTCATGAAATTTAAAGTATGAATTTTTGTGAACCAGTGAACTATTACAGTGGAGAATACTAACTTTAAATTTTTTACCTGCTAAATGTACAGAAAATAAAGAGGAATCAGTGGACTAGTCATAAAATCCAAAACATGAAATTGTGAACCAGTCTGGTGCTATAGTTACATGGTACTAGATATGAATGTAGAAAGTCATGTCTGCAAACTATACATTGTAGAAGTTGAAAGGATAAATAAGAAATAGATAACAAGTCTTGAAACCCAGGTCTTATGGCATACTATTAAGCATCGGTTTTTCAGTTTGGTCTATTTGCTTTTTTTTTTTAGAGTGCTAAGTATAAGCTTAAGAAGATGGGAAACAAAGAATGACGTAAATTTAGTTAGAATTTCACAAAATGTATGTGTACGTTGGATATGATAAATTGCCATTTAAGAACATTTTTCATTGGTGCCTCAGAATTGAATGTTTAATGTATTTTTGTTGAATGTATTTGTTATATAAGGTCTGTGTTTACAAAGAAAGACAACAAATTCTTGAGTTTTACTATTTGTTTCATAATTGTTTTTTCTGTGGCAAAGTTTCGGTCTGTATTATTGATACTGTATGAGCTATAATATTATGCTATCACATTTTTGATAATGCTTCAGTATTGAAAAGCTGTCTCTTTGACATTACATATATAACTGTGCTTTTTGTTCAAAGGCTTGGGTGCTTGTGAACTGATTTAATAAGACAAATTTACAGACTGCCTACAAACACATTAATAACCAGCTTTAATGTTTAACTGCTTTTTGTGACAGACAACTTGTATTAAAAGCTCCTGATTCAGGCATAAAAACGAGGTCTGCACTTTTACAGGGCTGGTCCTGAAGTGAGGCTTATGAATCGGTGATCTTTTTAGTAAAAGGACGGGTCCAGTATTCTGTATACAGTTGTGGTAATAGTGATTGAAATGGCAACTAAATTTACTGTTGTTATCCTTCTGATTTGTAGGTTTTCAGTTTGCATAAGTTAGTATTGGTTATACAGTTGAACTTTGTTCACTCCAAATCGCCGGAACAGGTCAAATTTGTTTGAGTTATTGGCAACAAGTAAACAAAGTTCAACAGTATATAAATGTGTGTCTAATCAATTTATAGTTTCACTAGCTGTTTTTGACAAAGGAAGTACGCTATGCTTTAGTCTGAATAAAATGAATCGGATTTTTGATGAAGGATGGAATTCCGTAACTATGTGCTATAAAAGTTGCAGGTATCCTCTCTCTCTTCAATTTTTTAGCTCACCTGTCACAAAGTGACAAGGTGAGCTTTTGTGATCGTGCGGTGTCCGTCGTGCGTCCGTCCGTCCGTCCGTAAACTTTTGCTTGTGACCACTCTAGAGGTCACATTTTTCATGGGATCTTTATGAAAGTTGGTCAGAATGTTCATCTTGATGATATCTAGGTCAAGTTCGAAACTGGGTCACGTGCCATCAAAAACTAGGTCAGTAGGTCTAAAAATAGAAAATCCTTGTGACCTCTCTAGAGGCCATATATTTCACAAGATCTTCATGAAAATTGGTCAGAATGTTCACCTTGATGATATCTAGGTCAAGTTCGAAACTGGGTCACGTTCCATCAAAAACTAGGTCAGTAGGTCTAAAAATAGAAAAACCTTGTGACCTCTCTAGAGGCCATATATTTCACAAGATCTTCATGAAAATTGGTCAGAATGTTCACCTTGATGATATCTAGGTCAAGTTCGAAACTGGGTCATGTGCCTTCAAAAACTAGGTCAGTAGGTCAAATATTAGAAAAACCTTGTGACCTCTCTAAAGGCCATATTTTTCATTGGATCTGTATGAAAGTTGGTCTGAATGTTCATCTTGATGATATCTAGGTAAAGTACGAAACTGGGTCACCTGCGGTCAAAAACTAGGTCAGTAGGGCTAAAAATAGAAAAACCTTGTGACCTCTCTAGAGGCCATATATTTCATGAGATCTTCATGAAAATTGGTCAGAATGTTAATCTTGATGATATCTAGGTCAAGTTTGAAAGTGGGTCACGTGCCGTCAAAAACTAGGTCAGTAGGTCAAATAATAGAAAAACCTTGTGACCTCTCTAGAGGCCATATATTTCACAAGATCTTCATGAAAATTGGTCAGAATGTTCATCTTGATGATATCTAGGTCAAGTTCGAAACTGGGTCACGTTCCTTCAAAAACTAGGTCAGTAGGTCTAAAAATAGAAAAACCTTGTGACCTCTCTAGAGGCCAAATATTTCACAAGATCTTCATGAAAATTAGTCAGAATGTTCACCTTGATGATATCTAGGTCAAGTTCGAAACTGGGTCACATGCCGTCAAAAACTAGGTCAGTAGGTCAAATAATAGAAAAACCTTGTGACCTCTCTAAAGGCCATATTTTTCATGGGATCTGTATGAAAGTTAGTCAGAATGTTCATCTTGATGATATCTAGGACAAGAACGAAACTGGGTCACCTGCGGTCAAAAACTAGGTCAGTAGGGCTAAAAATAGAAAAACCTTGTGACCACTCTAGAGGCCATATATTTCATGAGATCTTCATGAAAATTGGTCAGAATGTTCAGCTTGATGATATCTAGGTCAAGTTCGAAACTGGGTCACGTGCCATCAAAAACTAGGTCAGTAGGTCAAATAATAGAAAAACCTTGTGACCTCTCTAGAGGCCATATTTTTCATGGGATCTGTATGAAAGTTGTCAGAATGTTCACCTTGATGATATCTAGGTCAAGTTCGAAAGTGGGTCACGTGCCTTCAAAAACTAGGTCAGTAGGTCAAATAATAGAAAGACCTTATGACCTCTCTAAAGGCCATATTTTTCATGGGATCTATATGAAAATTGGTCTGAATGTTCATCTTGATGATATCTAGGTCAAGTTCGAAACAGGGTCATGTGCGGTCAAAAACTAGGTCAGTAGGTCTAAAAATAGAAAAACCTTGTGACCTCTCTAGAGGCCATACTTGTGAATGGATCTCCCTAAAAATTGGTCAGAATGTTCATCTTGATGATATCTAGGTCAAGTTTGAAACTGGGTCATGTGCCTTAAAAAACTAGGTCAGTAGGTCAAATAATAGAAAAACCTTGTGACCTCTCTAGAGGCCATACTTTTCATGGGATCTGTATGAAAGTTGGTTAAATTTTTCATTTTATGAATGTAGGTCAAATTTGAAACGGGGTCAACTGCTATAAAAAAACTAGGTCATGGGCTAAAATTTTTAAAAATCTTTTGACCTCTCTAAGGCCAATTTTTTCAATGATCTTCTAAAAAATTGACGAATTTTCACCTTGATGATATCTAGGTCATTTTTAAAAACGGGGCACGGCGGTCAAAAACTAGGCCATAGTATAAAAATAGAAAAACCGGACCCTCAAAGGGGCCAATTTTTTCATGAATCTTCAGAAATTTAGGAGAATGTTCACCTTGATAAATTTTCATAAAAGTTAAAAACGGGGTCACGTCCCTTTCAAAACTAGGCAATAGGTCAAAAATAGAAAAACCTTGTGACCTCTCTAGAGACCATATTTTTCAATGGATCTTCAGAAAATTGGTCAGAATTTTTATCTTGAAATATCTAGGTAAATTTTCAAAACGGGGCACATAGCTCAAAAACTATCACAGTCAAATAAAAAAAAAGGACTCATACCAAAACGGTCATGTGGGAAGAGGGAGCGATTCAGACCATCAGGTCCCTTTTTTATTTTTTCTCTCTCTCTCTCTCCTTTAACTTCTTTTTCTTCTCTCTCCCCTTTCCTTTTTAAGCTGAAAGAATTCTTACCAAAGAAAGTTTTTTTTTTTTTTTTCCAGCGAAATGATTTTTTTTTTGTTTCCAGTCTTAAAATTTTGGGAAAACAATTTTTGTGCTACTTTGAAATGATTATTGTTTTATCACAATACACTTTGTTTTGTCGTTACGCCTACACAGTCTATGTTTGAAAAGCACTAAAAATTTTGTATCAATAAATAACTTTTTTTGTTAAAAATTAAAACTTAAAAAAATTTTTGACTGTGACTTCATTGCTTAAAAAATTAGTTAAAGCCGTCTTTGAAACACCCTTTGGCATTTTTATTTTTTTTAATTTGGAACTCCGAAATAACCAGTCAACGCTAGAGTTGTGCGACTGGTTTTCAAATTTAGGTATGAAAAAAATTATTTTGCATGCTCAGCCAGGTATCTTCATAAACCTTATTGTTTGTGTCTGTTGGTCAGTAATAGCTTTTTAATTAGGTTATGTAACTGTATCCTTTTTATTTTTTTCTTAAAACCCTTTAAAAAAAAATTTTTGCAGTAAAACCAGTCCATTTTTGTAATTTATCCTTTTTATGACATAAGTATCTTGTGCTTAAAATGAGAATGTAGTGTAAAAAAACAACAACAAAAATAGAGATTCAAATAACATTTTTGTACATAAAATATTTCATGAGAATGCCCATTTTTCTTTCTTTTTTTTTATCATAAAATTCATATTTTGAAACATTTTGTAAAAAAGGCGTGATTTTTTTGTCATCTTTCTTAAAACTGTGTAAAATTCATTATTTAGTACATTGTTAAGAAAATTTTTTAAAGAACATGTTTGTTACAAAAAATTTTTTAAATCACATTAAAACATATTTTCATCGTTACAAATATACTTTTAAATCAAGGGTCTCCGCACAATAAGTTTTATGTACTTTTGGGGGCTGAGTGGAAACTATGTAACCAGGGTTAAATTAAGAAAAAATCGGTTTTTTTGTGCTCCCCCACAATTTGGTTTAATTTTAATTTGTAGCCTTGATATAGGCATTTTTATTTTGATATTTTTTTGGGAAAATTTAAAATATTAAAGAGTTTTAAACTTTAAATGGAATTGTAACATTGGACATTTTTTTACAGATTTAAAAATTCTGACGAAATAATTGGTTTTTGACTGGGGCAACACTTTTGAAAAGGTAACACTAAAGAACTTTTGATTGGATTTTGAGAAAAGGAAATTTGTTTTGAACTATATTGTCACTTTTCGAAATTTAAAAAGTTTTTTAGCCCCAAGGGGAAAAGCGTTAGGGGAAAATTTCTGACTAAAAAGATGGTTATTTTTCGAAAATAAGGAACTTACATGGATCATTAAAATTTTTAGGGGACTAAATTAAAAGGGATTTTGGGAAAAAGAAAAAATGAATAAAAAAAAAAAAAATCTTACATATTTTATCTCGGATTTTTGGAAATTGACAAAATTTTAAACCTTCAGAAAAAGGCCATTTTGGGGTAAAACCACAGAATTTAGGCCAACAAAACAAAGATTTCACGTATTTTTTCGTTTTTACTTCTTTTACTCAAAATACGCCCTTGAAAAAAGGGGCGTAAATGGGGAAAGCCCCTGGCGGCGGGGCGTCCCCCGACCCGCCGGACATATCTTTTTCATGCATGAAGGGATTTTTAGAAACTTGCACAGTTGTTACCATCAAAGAGACGGAGTGCTTCGCAAGAACCAGGTCCCTAGGGCTAAGCAAGGTCACACTAAGGGCAAACAAATTCAAGAAGACTTTGCCGGAGCATATTTCTCAGCATAGGGGATTTTTAATGAAATTGGCACAATTTTTCACACATAGAAGGGGTGTCATGCGCAAGAACCCGGTCCCAGCAAAAGGGCAAGTCACACTTAGAGGCAAAGGATACAAAAAATGAAAACTTTTCCGGGGCGCTTTTTCATGCATAGAGGGATTTTTAATAAATGGCAAAAGTTTTACCACCACGAACGAGATCATGCCAAAAAACCCGGCCCAAATTTTAAGGGCAAGGTCACACTTAAAAGGGCCAAAATCCAGATACAAAAATATTTGTCCAAGCATTCTTCTCATCATGGAGGGTTTTGATGTAAATTACCAATTATACACCTCATGAGACGAAGTGTCAGCCATTCCCTTCTTTTGAATTACTTCCCTTTTTTGTTTACTATAAATACTTATAGTAACTTTTCATTTCTATCAAGGGGAAAAAACGAGACCACTTTTGAGTACAATATCAGCCATCCAATTTTTAGGGGTATTTTTTACCAGTCTCTACCTGTAAAGATTTTTGTGAGGGCTTACAATTTTTTTTTTTCATTTTTTTTTTTTTTTTTTTTTTTTTTTTTTGATTAAATTCCCCTTTTTTGTTACATAAATAACTTGTATTTTAACTTTTTTAGCTCACCGTCACAAAGTGACAAGGGAGCTTTTGTGATCGCGCGGGGTCCGTCGTCCGTCGCCGTCCGGCGCCGTGCGTCCGTGCGTCCCTGCGCCGTAAACTTTTTGCTTTGCCACTCTAGAGCACATTTTTCATGGGATCTTTTTTTAAAATTGTCAAATGTTCATCTTGATGAATCTAATAAAATTCGAAACTGGGTCACGTCCATCAAAAACTAGGGCGTAGTCTAAAAAAAAAACCCGTGACCTCTCTAGAGCCATTATTTCACAAATTTCTGAAATTTCAAAATTCACCTTTATGAATTAGGCAATTTTCGAAACTGGTCACGTGGGTCAAAAACTAGCATAGGTCTAAAAATAGAAAAACCTTGTGACCTCTCTAGAGGCCATATTTTTCATGAGATCATTCATGAGTATTGGTCAGAATGTTTATCTTGATGATATCTAGGTCAAGTTCGAAACTGGGTCACGTAGGGTCAAAAACTAGGTCATTAGGTCTAAAAATAGAAAAACCTTGTGACCTCTCTAGAGGCCATATTTCTCAATGCATCTTCATGAAAATTGGTCAGAATGTTCATCTTGATGATATCTAGGTCAGGTTCGAAACTGGGTCACGTGGGTTAAAAACTAGGTCAGTAGGTCTAAAAATAGGAAAACCTTGTGACCTCTCTAGAGGCCATATTTTTCATGAGATCTTCATGAATATTGGTCAGAATGTTTATCTTGATGATATCTAGGTCAAGTTCGAAACTGGGTCACGTAGGGTCAAAAACTAGGTCATTAGGTCTAAAAATAGAAAAACCTTCTGACCTCTCTAGAGGCCATATTTCTCAATGCATCTTCATGAAAATTGGTCAGAATGTTCATCTTGATGATATCTAGGTCAAGTTCGAAACTGGTCACGTGGGGTTTAAAAACTAGTCAGTAGATCTAAAAATAGAAAAACCTTGTGACCTCTCTAGAGGCCATATTTTTCATGAGATCTTCATGAATATTGGTCAAATGTTCACCTTGATGATATCTAGGTCAAGTTCGAAACTGGGTCATGTGGATCAAAAACTAAGGTCAGTAGATCTAAAAATAGAAAAAACCTTGTGACCTCTCTAGTGCCATATTTCTCAATGGATCTTCATGAAAATTGGTCAGAATGTTCACCTTGATGATATCTAGGTCAAGTTCGAAACTGGGTCATGTGCGGTCAAAAACTAGGTCAGTAGGTCTAAAAATAGGAAAACCTTGTGACCTCTCTAGAGGCGATATTTTTCATGGATCTTCATGAAAATTGGTCAGAATGTTTACCTTGAATATATCTAGGTCAAGTTCGAAACTGGTCACGTGGGGTTAAAAACTAGGTCAGTAGATCTAAAAATAGAAAAACCTTGTGACCTCTCTAGAGGCCATATTTTTCATGAGATCTCATGAATATTGGTCAGAATGTTCATCTTGATGATATCTAGGTCAGATTCGAAACTGGGTCACGTGGGGTCAAAAATTAGGTCAGTAGGTCTAAAAATAGAAAAAACCTTGTGACCTCTCTAGAGGCCATATTTATCTATGGATCTTCATGAAAATTGGTGAGAATGTTCAGCTTGATGATATCTAGGTCAGGTTCATAACTGGGTCATGTGCGGTCAAAAACTAGGTCAGTAGGTCGAAAAATAGAAAAACCTTGTGACCCCTCTAGAGGCCATATTTTTCACGAGATCTTCATGAAAATTGGTGAGAATGTTCACCTTGATGATATCTAGGTCAAGTTTAAAAGTGGGTCACGTGCCTTCAAAAACTAGGTCATTAGGTCAAATAATGAAGAAACCTTGTGACCTCTCTAGAGGCCATATTTTTCAATGGATCTTCATGAAAAATGGTCAGAATTTTTTATCTTGATGATATCTAGGTCACATGTGCTCAAAAACTAGGTCACTATGTCAAAAAATAGAAATAACGATGTCATACTCAGTTGAACACGGGGTCATGGGGAAATAGGGGCTTTTCAGGACCATCATGGTCCCTTGTTAAAATTTAACCGGGGGAAAAACCAAGACCACTTTTCTGGGGTACAAATAGATTTACTTTCCAATTTTAGGGTTTTTAAGGTATCTCTACCTGGAAGGAGTTTTTTTTTTGGGGCTTAGAAAACAAAACACTTTTATTACTAAACAACCAAAAAATTTAAAATTCCTTTTGCAAATACAGGTGCTAGAGTAAAGAAATTTGCTGTGACGGGCGTATATTGTGACATTCTTGCACTCTTGTTTCATGTTGGGAAGTTGTTTGATATATTTAGCACACAAGTGAGGAACTTTGTTAGATGTTTGTGAATATGGGAAGGGTTACTTTCTCCAATATTTGAAATGCAAACAATGCATTGAAAGAAAGCCACTAAAATCAAACAAAAATCAGTACAGCTTAAATAAAGATGCATGAAAATGTTTTTTTATTGCACCAGACGTTAGAGACAAGTGTGTACACAATTTATTGATATCTGTACTGTAGGTCACTGTACATAACTGAGTGGTACTTTGGTATCAGTTTCAGATTTATTCAGCAGAGGGTTGATTTATTTGCCTTTTGTCATTCAAAACCCAGTTTTCCTTATGTTATTACAGCTTATTAATGTCTGTTTTGCTGTGATGAAGTTTTTTACTCTTTAACATGAACTTTATACAATGAAGTGATCTCAGTGTGTGTTTTGATTAACCCTTACCCTGCTAAATTTCTATAATGAACTTGTCCATCTTTCAGTTTGGACAGTACCATTAACTGTTAAACAGGGTGCTTAGGCCTAAAAAAAAAAATTCTTTGTTTCCGGTAACATGCTCAAAAAAATTAGGGTAGGTAGGTCGGAAGTTTTTTTTTTTTTGGAATTTTTTTTTATTAAGGGAGACTTTTCGAAAATTATTTTTTGGTCAAAATATGATTACAAATAAGGGGGTTATGCCTTTAGAGCATCAGTAAGTGGATTTCTAACATCACTGGCCATGTCTGAAGCATAAAAAGTGCAGTTTTGCATCATTTTGTTAAAAAATTGAAAAAAATATTCTCCAAGGCCATAAAAACATTTAGGGTCGGGCCAAAAATTTAGGGTAGGTCGGGATACCGGAAACAAACAATTTTTTTTTACGCCTTATCAAAAAGATACTGACTAAATGGCGAACAGTGCAGATCGTGAGATGTGGAACCAAAATTTGTAGTCCTGTTTGGTGCCATATAACCTAAACTGTGTTGGTGCACCATAAAACCCAAATAAATAAGGACAGCATGGATGTGCAGGCTGATGATGATCATGATCTACACTGGTTGCAAAGGCAGAATCATTTGTGTCCAGCTTGGTAAGGGTTGATTAACAGGCACAAATATACACAAATTTGCTGTGGTTTATACATAATGGCTGTGGTAAATGCACAAAAGGTTTAGGTTTATATGAGAGACGTCGTGGTAAAAGGGACCTTTTTGTTAATTTTCTGAAAGAAAAAAATAATTATATTCTTTGTATGAAATAATTTCTGTGATGACTACATATCTATTGTTCATGCACATGAAAATGGCAAAAATAAGGGTTTTACGATTTTCATTGCTTCTGCTATCCTTTAATATGTAAAGGAAGAGAAAAAAGTTCAAATATATTTATTTGAACTTTTAAACATAACTGATATCTCAGACTCAAGACTCTACCTGAAATTAACGTTTGAAAGGGTTTTCAGCAGTGTGTATAAATGATGTCACTAAAATGAATTTCTTTAATTTCAAACTGCCATATCTTTCTCAATAACAATCAGATTCCAAAAATTCTTTCAGCATTATGAACGGCTTCACATTAAACTAATGTCTAGTTTGGTATTTTCACAAACAGCCATTCCTCTATATGGTCCTTTTTAGTATGGCAGCTCACATATTCAAGGGGTGATTTTAAGCTGTGTTGTTATAGTTTTGATTTATCTGTGCTGGAAATGAGTTGGCCTACACTTGTATCATAATGAGATTTTAAGTTTCTAACCATTGTGGTATTCATTGATATGTATTTTTAAAGGGACATGCCACCAGATTTTCTTTTACAGAATAGAAAAGATTTTCATTTGTTAGTTACAGCAAAATTATCCAATTTCACGAGCACGGAATTTCAACATTTGTAGATATAATAAATGTATTTGTTAGGGTTAAAATTCATGGATTTGTGCAACCAAGAAATTCACAAATTTCAAAATTAGACACCCCCCGCCCACCACAGAAAAAAAAAGCTTGTCTGGTTTTTAGGTTTTTAGAAGGCCATTGAATAAAGATGTTTTTGAAATAGAAGGGTTTCATTTGTACTTTTTATTGTACTCAAAATACATCAACTTAATAACTTAATTGATACTAAATTGGATTTCTCTTATTTTTACAAATGTTGCCATTGATTTAAAACTAAATTGAAATTTGGATGTTTATCTGGGGGCATGTACCTTTTAACTTGCAGTAAGTTCTGAAAAAGATGGTTGAAATGTATTTTGTGAAATGTTTCTGTTACTCTAAATATTTATGGTTGTTGCAATTTTTGACAGAATGTCCCTTCTTTTATACGAAAACACGAGAAAAAGGTGAAAAAGACCATTGACTAGACAAAAATTTAGTGAAAATACTGAATTCACGGTTTAAAAATTGAACTCTGATATTGGTTCAATGGTGAGAACTGAACAACCAAACACATTGTGTTGAATAAGAAGAAATAATTTTGATATTTGTCTTCAATGCAATATGTACAAGATTGACAGTATGTATATAGTGTTATAATCAAAGTTTGAACATAAATGTAGTATATGTAAATATTGATATACCACACTAGTGCAATGATATTATGATTGTTACTGTTTATAGATCTATAAATAGCTTGACATTGTTAAGGTTTTTCTCTCGACCAGGATATAATTTGTATTAAATTTGTCTCTGGAAATAATACTAGTTTTGTCTCTTCTATCAGTGTGAAAGTGTTAGGCTGTCCATTGCATTTACTAGCCTGAATATTCGATTCCCACCACATACACATTTGTTACTGTGTATCTGAATACTATGAATTCATTATTATTACATACTCGTTTCTATTCCCCGTTAAGTTACACTGGTACCGGAAACGTCAATATTTTCCCATACACTGACGCCTGAATTTCATATCGGGTGCGTGACGTAATTCAGTGTGTGTTGTTGCACTATTTTTTAGCTCATCTGATTTTTTGAAAAAAAATGATGAGTTATTGTCATCACTTGAGCGGTTGTCGGCGTCGGCGTCTGCGTCGGCGTTGCCTGGTTAAGTTTTATGTTTAGGTCAGCTTTTCTCCTAAACTATCAAAGCTATTGCTTTGAAACTTGGAATACTTATTTACAATCATAAGCTGACCCTGTATAGCAAGAAACATAACTCCATCTTGCTTTTTGCAAGATTTATGGCCCCTTTTGTACTTAGAAAATATCAGATTTCTTGGTTAAGTTTTATGTTTAGGTCAACTTTTCTCCTAAACTATCAAAGCTATTGCTTTGAAACTTGGAATACTTGTTTACCATCTAAGCAGACCCTGTACATCAAGAAACATAACTCCATCTTGCTTTTTGCAAGAATTATTGCCCCTTTTGGACTTAGAAAATCAGTTTTCTTGGTTAAGTTTTATGTTTAGGTCAGCTTTTATCCTAAACTATCAAAGCTATTGCTTTAAAACTTGCAACACTTGTTCACCATCATAAGCTGACCCTGTACAGCAAGAAACATAACTCCATCATGCTTTTTGCAAGATTTATGGCCCCTTTTGGACTTAGAAAATATCAGATTTCTTGGTTAAGTTTTATGTTTAGGTCAACTTTTTCTCTTAAACTATCAAAGCTATTGCTTTGAAACTTGCAACACTTGTTCACCATCATAAGCTGACCCTGTACAGCAAGCAACATAACTCCATCCTGCTTTTTGCAATAATTATTGCCCCTTTTGGACTTAGAAAATCATTTTCTTGGATGAGTATTATGTTTAAGTATACTTTTCTCATAAACTATCAAAGCTATTGCTTTAAAACTTGCAACAGTTTTTCACAATCATAAGTGGACACTGTACATCAAGAAACATAACTCTATCCTGCTTTTTGCAAGAATGATGGCCCTTTTTAGACTTAGAAAATCATGGGTAGGACAATATTTCTATTATACAAAAAAAATCAGATGAGCGTCAGCACCCGCATGGCGGTGCTCTTGTTTCTATTTAGTTCAGTATTGTCAATCCTATTCAGACTATTGAACATATTTATGATATTTACATCATATTTATAAGTGTAGATGCGTATGTAATAAAAAGGTTATTATCTTTGCATCGGGAAATATGCACTCGTTCTTCAGCGGAAGAATATTGCGCTCCTAAAGCCGCACAATATTTCCGCTGAAGAACTCGTGCATATTTCCCGATACAAAGCTTATAACCTATAAATATTCGTTGGGGACTTTTTTGTGGATTTTGTGTTTTTAAGTTCAATTTTATATCGACTTCGAGAATCGAAATAGTTTCGAATCAATCACTGGCTAATTTGTTTGGCTTATGGCTGTCAAACTTCATAAAAGGATTGCAAAATGACCCATATTGTTTTGGGTGTCATATGTCAAAGGTCATTATGTCACAGTGAATGATTCAGCCTGAAATAATTCCTGATCAATAATTTGGGAACAAGTTCTAAATGACAATAATTACTGTGACCAAAAAATCGTTTTTGTTCGAGAACGTTTATTATTATTTTTGGGGTCAGAGGGTTAAATGTCAAGTTCACAGTGACATCAAAACTGAGAACTGAGCATGCTTTGGCATAGGAATGAAAAAAATGCATATGATGTACTTAAATGACCGCTATAATTGTTTATAGGGTGAGTACGCAACAGGACAGATTTAATGACCTCTAGTCTGGACATTGTTTCTTATCAATAGCTAGAGTCTTACGATCATTATTAATCCCCCGCCACGAGTGGTGGGGGTTATAGGAATGGTCTCCGTCCATCCGTCCGTAACACTTTCGTGTCCGCTCAATATCTCCTAAACCCCTTGAAGGATTTTCATAAAACTTGGGTCAAATGATCACCTCATGAAGACGATGTGCAGAACTCATGAGTCAGCCATGTCGGCTCAAGGTCAAAGGTTTTAGCCTTCCATTTGGTGTCCGCTCTGTATCTCCTAAACCCCTTGAAGGAAATGATCACCTCATCAAGAGAATGTGCAGAACTCACGGGTCAGTCATGCCTGCTCAAGGTTAAGTTCACAATTTAGGGTTAAAGGTTTGAGCCTTCCATTTTCTGTCCACTCTGTACCTCCTAAACCCCTTGAAGGATTTTCATGCAACTTGGGTCAAATGATTACCTCATCAAGACGATGTGCAGAACTCATGAGTCAGCCATGTTGGCTCAAGGTCTAGGTCACAACTCAGGGTCAAAGGGTTGAGCCTTCCATTCTGTGTCCTCTCTGTATCTCCTAATCCCCTTGAAGAATTCATATGAAACCTGGGTCAAATGATCACCTCATCAAAACGATGTGCAGAACTCATGAGTCAGCAATGCTGGCTCAAGGTCAAGGTCACAAAGGTTTGAGCCTTCCATTTTGTATTCACTCTGTTTCTTCTAAACCCCTTGAAGGATTTTCATTAAACTTGCGTCAATTGATCACCTCATCAAGAACTCATGATTCAGCTATGTCAACTAAAAGGTCAAGGTCGCAACTCAGGGTCAAAGGTTTGAGTTCTGTATCTCCTAAATCCCTTGAAGGATTTTCATGAAACTTGGGTCAAATGATCACCTCATCAAGATGGTGTGCAGAATTCATGAGTCAGTCATGTCAGTTCAAGGTCAAGGTCACAGCTCAAGGTCAAAGGCTTATCCTTTCACTACCCATAACAGTGGCGGGGGATGTAGCTGTCTTTCAGACTGCCTTGTTAATTCTTGTGTTTGTTAGTGACCTTCCGCGAAAATATGTAGGGTCAGTAATATAAATTGGGGACGAGGTGTTTAGGGTCACTAACAAACCATATAATTGATTTGTTTTATCGACCACTTATTAAAAGCCTAGATCAACATGAAAATCTATTGACCCTCCACAGAAGTATACCTTTAACCAATGAAAATGCTAGAATCTTATGTGAGGTAAAACAAAACAGCATTATTGTCTGTGGCGTCAGGAGGTCAAGGTCAATGGAACAGGGACTTTAAAACTAAAAATTGTTTAAGACATATAGCTGGAGGACGCCAGGGCCATCAAACTTCATGACATGCTTATTTGATGTCAGTTGATCAATGGCTCCTATTGCTTTTGGGTCATTCGGTCAAAGGTCAAGATCACAGCATACTTGGGACTGAAGATTACACCCGGTTACTTCAGGCAGTCCATCCTGAGGGTGGGGAGGAATTTGTGGTTTTACAATCAGCTGTTGATTGGCATACAGATATCTATCAATCTGTACCGATTTGTCCACCTTATAACTCTTAAAAAGCACTGAATAATAATACACTTAAAGAAAACAAAGTGCAGAACCGTAAAGACAGTTTTTTCCTTCTGAACATTTTCAAAAAACAGACAACATTTAACATTGAACCATTTTTATTGTATAATATCATAACAGTAAAAATAACAGTATATCGTATATTGCGTATATTGTAATTACAATTTACATACTGTACAAATAACAAAAGAAAACTTAAATCTTTAGGTAATTTTTACAATGATTGGCACATTTAACCGTCACGAAAACAGACAACGTATATGAAACACGGAACGCATGCAGCAGACGACATTTCAATCTGCAGTTAACCAATATAAATCAAACATATCAACAAATCTTCTTGGATTAACATATAACAATAACCATAAAAACTCATAAAACAAAACATTCATCAACATTATGTCACATTAAAACCGGGCTCAGAAAATTACAACAAACAGATCAAAGATACGAACCATTTAATGCGCTCTGTACAGCGTCTCATCTCAGCCTACCTTAATGACAAGTTTTAGAAACAGCACCTTAAGTTATTTTCAAATTACGCGCCGGACCCAAAATACGACGGACAGACAAACGCATTTTTTTGCAATCATGCTATAAAAATGCTTTTATCCTCACAAGTGACTCATAAAAACAAAACGACGAATGACTATGATATATGCCACTTGATTTACCCTGCTTCAAATACGCTTTCATTACATGTATATGAATCTAAGTAACTCGCGCTAACACACTAATTTGTGTCACATTCAACACACCATTATGAACACATTAAGAACTTTATGCTAAGGTGCATCTTTTGATCCAGCAACCTTCATGGTGCCCATTTACAGTTCAACTCACGCAGAAAACCTATCAAATTCGATCCTCGGCGGATCACCAAATTGTATAGTCAGTTTTTTTTCACTCCGAAGTACCGCTGGAGTAAATTAGGATGAAATCCGATTCGCGGAATGAATCACTGGAGATATTATACAAGTGTGTTGATATTGGTGTATGTATAACGTCCCGTTGATTGTGTGACTTTGGGTTTCCCCCGAGTCCAAAGGACAACACATTCATTCGATTAGTAACACAACCATTGAGAACGCCCAGATCAATACACGAGTTTTTTTCTTTTATTTCCTACCGATACATGTATCATCATCGACTCGGTGTTTTTTAACCCGTATCACCCTAGTCGGTTGGTTTGACCGACTACTTTTTAATATACTATCGTTTCCGAATTTCAATAGTCTGATTGTGATACTGATTAAGAAAACCCAGAGCCGGTGATGGTACGAGATGTTGTATCAACCTGTCTGATAAAGCCTCATTTTGAACGAAAAAAAAAATGAATAGGAAGGTAAAAATAGTTTCACAGTGACTTTAGCCACTTTGTGACTTCAAGACAGTATTTACATCTATTCATAAGGCGTCTGGCACATCACATAATGTGAACACACGTGTCGTGCAACATTGTACAATACGTCTACACGCACTGGAATATCCTTTATAAGTAAGTAGACAATATTATGTATTATAACTGGTCAGAACAGGGAATTCTGGTATATTAGCTATATCACAGGAAGCTTCAGAGACAAAATCACCTCACTGGTGGCCGTTCCTGTAAGAGAAAAATACGAATTATTTCAAGAGAGAATACTTGAAAATTAGAGAAAAAAAACTGAAAAAAGTATTATATACTTCTGTATGTGAGAACTAGGTTGGTGTTCTCTAAAATGAAGAATTTATTTCTTTTGAATGTGCTAACTGCATAACATTAAGTCGTACATTTCACAAGAAGATTTTGTCAACGTTCTTTGCAAGTGTGAAAAATAAAGAAACCAGCTATGAGATAGGAAGACAGTTGGAGAAATGGAAATAACTTGAAACTTTTAACATGTTGGTTGTGGGTCCGGATACAGACAGGAGCATAATCTGACCGCGGTCCACACAAGTCTTAAATAAAGTGAATATACGCTGTAGTATTTTTAGCCCACCATCATGATGATGGTGGGCTATTAAAATCACTCTGCGTCCGTGGTCCGTCCGTCCGTCATTCCGTCCGTCCGTCCGTCCGTCCGTCCGTTAACAATTTCTCGTTATCGCATCTCCTCAGAAACTACTGGGGGGATTTTGACCAAACTTTGTCAGAATGATGTATTGGTACTCTAGTTGTGTCCCCCTGAAAATCAAACTGGTTCAACAATTTATGAGTGAGTTATGGCCCTTTGTTTATTTCTATAATTTATATAGATTTATATAGGGAAAAACTTTGAAAACCTTCTTGTCCAAAACCACAGAGCCTAGGGCTTTGATATTTGGTATGAAGCATCATCTAGTGGTCCTCTACCAAGATGATTCAAATTATTTCTCTGGGGTCAAATATGGCCCCGCCCTGGGGGTCACATGGTTTATATAGACTTATATAGGGAAAAACTTTGAATAACCTCTTGTCCAAAACCACAGGGCCTAGGGCTTTGATATTTTGTATGTGACATCATCTAGTGGTCTTCAACTAAGATTGTTCAAATTATACCCCTAGGGTCAAATATGGCCCCGCCCTGGGGGTCATATGGTTTACATAGACTTATATAGGGAAAAACTTTGAAAATCTTCTTGTCCAAACCACAAAGCCTAGGGCTTTGATACTTGTAATGTAGCATCATCTAGTTGTTCTCTACCAAGTTTGTTCAAATTATCCTCCTAGGGTTCAATATGGCCCTGCCCCGGGGGTCACATGGTTCATATAGACTTATATAGGGAAAAGCTTTTAAAATGTTCTTGTCAGTAACTACAACATTCAAACTTGGACCACATGTATATTTTTGAGTGGCAAGATGAACCTTGACATGAGTTGACCTTGATTTTGACCTAGTGACCTACTTTCACATTTCTGTAGCTACAGCCTTCAAATTTGGACCACATGCATAATTTTGTGCACTGGAAAAAACTTTGACCTTTATTTTGACCTAGTGACCTACTTTCACATTTTTGAAGGTACAGGCATCAAATTTGGACCATATGCACAGTTTCCTGTTTCAAAATGAAATTTGACATTGATTTTGACCTAGTGACCTACTTTCACATTTCTCAAGCTACAGCCTTCAAATTTGGACTACATGCATAGTTTTGTGTACCGAAAAAAACTTTGACCTTGACATTGACCTAGTGACCTACTTTCACATTTTTGAAGGTACAGGCTTCAAATTTGGACCACATGCATAGTTTTGTATTCTGAAATAAAATTTGACCTTGATTTTGACCTAGTGACCTACTTTTACATTTCTCAAGCTACAGCCTTCAGATTTGGACCGCTTGCATAGTTTTGTGTACTGAAATGACCTTTGACCTTTACATTGACCTAGTGACCTACTTTCACATTTTTAAGGTACAGGCTTCAAATTTGGACCACATGCATAGTTTTGTATTCCGAAATAAAATTTGACCTTGATTTTGACCTAGTGACCTACTTTTACATTTCTCAAGCTACAACCTTCAGATTTGGACCACATGCATAGTTTTGTGTACCGAAACAAACTTTGACCTTTACATTGACCTAGTGACCTACTTTCACATTTTTGAAGGTACAGGCTTCAAATTTGGACCACATGCATAGTTTTGTATTCCGAAGTAAAATTTGACCTTGATTTTGACCTAGTGACCTACTTTTACATTTCTCAAGCTACAGCCTTCAAATTTGGACCACTTGCATAGATTTGTGTTGTGTACGGAAATGAAATTTGACCTTGAGCTAGTCAGTAAGTCTTGAAATTTGGAACACTCAAAAATGGCACATTGGTGGGCGCCAAGATCACTCTGTGATCTCTTGTTTTTTATAAACGTGTTCTATTGTTTTCTAAACACAAAATTAAAAACGACTCACTTTATTTTCTTTAGACTGGAAACACCGATTTTTCTTCCGACCTTGCAACAGTAATGGCAAATATAATAAACGCGATCTGAAATAAAAAGTTTTTGTCTGGTTAATGTTAGTTTAATTTCTATTCTACAACGTACTTATTTTTTTAATACGAAAGAAATATAGTACATACATGCAAATGTTACTGCAATACCATTATTTTCGTAATTTGATTTTCTCCGATTTTTCCCCCAATAAATTGAAATCGTGATTCTGCTAAATAGTCTGCATGGCAAAACAATGTGACACATCACAGCTTCGACAGCTATAATTAACGATATCATAAAATGAATACAAACATGCTTGACTTTATTCGCTGCTCACCTGGAAAATCCCTAGCGCCACAAGAATCGGGACCATCAGTGCAGTATCCGCCATAGATAAATCCCATATCGTTTGATAACATCCCTATAATGCAAAAATTTGAGATTGATAGCCGTCAACTATTTCATCTCGAGTTACATCTTAAGCTATTATATCCAGGTTGTACCAAAATTTTGTAAACAGGTTCACTATTCTTTACATCAACTTGAAATACTAAAGAGAGACCTCCTGGGCCAAGGGGCTTAGGTCGCCGACTTAGAATCATTCCAACCTGACTTCTGCCTGGTGTGTTCGGGTTTTGCGCAGGTCCACCCGTGCCTGAAAAAAAAAATGCCAGGAGGAGCACCAGGGTTCCCCGACACTAAAGCTAAAATGTCGCCATATAACATGAAATATGTCGATGTGAATAAACGCTTCCGTCATATTTGTTTTAAATCGAACATCACTAAATCATAGTAAGAGTTTTTGGCACGATAACTGAACAACATACCAAAATATTTTTTTTTTTTCAAAATGAATGTAAAAAGTATTATCATATGCCTTGAATTCCGAAACAATGCATGAAGGGGCCACATGTTCAGACAGTTCAACGCCTTTCGAAACTCGCAATTTTCAAGGAACTGTTTCTAATGCACTGTAGTTACGTCCAAGTGTTGAAATTTCACATAACTAGGTTTAAAGTTTTGAAAAATTGTGTTTTTATTCTTAACGAATGAAATTCTTTTTTGAAGAGAGCGGGGCAAGTTTTTGAGTCCGTTTTAAGTATAATTTTACAATAATACGGAGCAGTACGGTAAGACATGTACTGGACACGTAATTTGTTATTGACTTGCCGACAAATGTGAGTTCACTTATAATACTTTCATATTTAAGAATGAATCAAATTCATTTTGTTTCATCTTTACAATAGTTGTTTCCCTTAGATTTAACTGTCAAAAATTGCAAATGGCGGACTTCAAAGAGTCTGAAATTCTAACAATAACACCATAGAAGTTTATACATGTAAAACACGGAGGTACCACTTACTGTCATGCCATTATTAGTTGAGATATCGTATTTTGTTGCACAGTTGAAATGCGAGGTTTCTTTGGATGAAGGCAAGGTTTTACAGCATGCCACTGGCGTCTCCAAAGTTATAGTTCTACCAGTAGTTTGCAACGTTCTGTTCCAAGAGGTCGCTTGGCTAAAATCTTTATAGCTGTCAACTCCGCAACATTTAAACTGAAGGGCAGACAAAACAGATTTAGTAAATATCCAGTTCTTTTGATTAACCATGTATTAAATAAAATTACTTAACGCAAAATATAAATGTAAAAATGAGTGGCACACAAATTCCGCTATCATGCGCATTTAAACGCATTTTAAATAAGCCTTGGATAGTTAATTTGAAGCCCCTGTTTCCCTTGAGTATTTCATGCTTTTTATTGATAATACCATAATAAAAACAACCAGTGAGTAAAACTCAATTCATAAGTTTTAGATCTACTTAATAAGTCATTTATTGCAAAATAAAAGAAAGAAGAAAATGATTTCGGATGTTGTATATTAAGTTTTACCTGAATCATTATAATATTCCAAGCAAGTGAATATACTTCAGCGGACGCAATGCCCTTATATTCGGACAGAGAACTTTTCAACTGGTCGGTTACCTGAAATATTCAACATTATGTAAAAGTAAAGCTTGGAAATTAAAATACATTACGAAATTTATTATATTCAAAATCAAATCTTAATCATGAGATTTCGGGAAGTAGCCTTGAAGTTTTATAACTGAAATCTTGAATGTGAATCTTGACGTGGATGATGCGTGTATTCTAACGTACTATTGTTTAAAACTAAAGATAAAAAATGAAATAAAAGGTTCAATATCTTTGTTTTGACGACATTTTGTCATCAGTTTTATCAGTTCGTATCATATACTGTCAAGTCTGCTGATAAAACCGATAATGCACATCCGTTTTCAACCACTGATAAAGGCTTATCACACACTCGTCTTTGTCTCTCTGCGTGCAAAACATGATAAAATTGTATGAATTCGAATATAATATAATATCGCAGAGCGAATCAAACACTACTCTTGAGTCTTGAGCTCCCTTTCCGCCAACATGAAATCGCCCCTATTGGATGTACGCACGTATCGAGTGTACAATCTACTTCAACTAATAAAGGAAGCGTGTACATTCAATGCATGCGTACACTCAATGTGGGAGATTTAATGCCGACCACTCTCTTTCAACTATGAAATGTATATACAAATGAGCCGATAAAGGAATTATGCATCTTACCAAATCCGGTTTGCCGTACAGCAGACCAATAGCCACCATTTCACCGACAAAAAACACTATTAACACTATAATGTACTATAAAAGAAATATTTTCATAAGACAAAAAGTTGTATTATTAATAAAAACTCGACCAGAATAAAAACCAGTCAAATCAGAATAATTATCATATCATATTTACAAATATGTATTTTAATACAATATGGAACCTTTTGATAAGCATAAAGTTAATGTTTTCCCCTAAAGAACAGTGGTTAGTAAAATGGTTCCAGAAGCGGATGGTCGTGGCTTCGAATCCAAATAGACTCTTGATTCTTTGAATAAGATACAAAAGATCCGCATCATGAGAAAACCGATATAGTGCATTTGCGACCAGCATGGATCCAGACCAGCCTGCGCATCCGCGCAGTCAGGTCAGGATCCATTCTGTTCGCTTTCAAAGTCTATTGCAATTAAACGAAACCGTTAGCGAACAGCAGGCTGGTTTGGATCCATGCTGGTCGCAAATGCACTATGTTGGTTTTCTCATGGTGCGGCTCAAATGTCATTTTAAGGTCCCTTGCAAGTTCGAGAACCAAGAGCAACGTTTAACTTCTTTATTTTACACATAAGGCTTTGGGTGTGCCGCTCATACGGGCAACCGATGGCGGCTATCAATAAATCTTAATACACATCAACAAAACATAATTAAAATGTTTACATTGTGTGCTTATATTAAAAACAATTGTATTTATTGTATATTAAAAACATATTTGTGTTAATTTATTTCAACATCAGTCTTAATCAAGAGGTAAAAACGACAATTATAATTTACGGCTTATAAAAGCCGTGACCATATTTATATTAGGCCTATACGACTTCAAAGTTCAACCACAAAGACATATTTACATGAATGTAAACAGCAAGAGAAAACAACAGCTTGTTATCATTCAACAGATAAAGGTTCGGTGACTTTATGACCTCTACATATGATAACTAAATAATCATTACAGAACTTTCTTATGACAATTAAATTTTAATATTAATATATCCACACCATTTTTAAAATTGCGCAAATTATAACGAAAACCGATTGCAGATTTAATCAAACATAAAGTCTAGGCATGCGCGTCTTAATTATTTCCTTTACATATTCGATGTTGTAAATTCATAAACCAACATAGTTTTGTCAAAACATGTTTCGCTTTAATAACCTTCTTCAGTTGACAATATATGAAATATAGAATGATATATGAAATACGGAAATGACGTCGACGCGCCAATGCGACAAGGAATCTGAACTGAAGACCATGGATCTTCTAGGGCTTGCCAAGGTTGATGTCATCCACACTGAGGACAGCTAGGCTTTACATATTCGCGCATTGTGAGTAAAGAAAGGTCAAATACTATTGATAAAATAGTGCTATGCCAATCTTTAATACCACGTAAAGAAAGACCCCACCCCCTCCTCATCCACGTCCGTGAATGACGGTCTACTCACCAACCACAGCATAAATCCCACTTTACAGCATGCCCCGCAACAGCCCACGAAGGATAAAGCGAAAAGTGCCAGGCCACCAATTATTAGACCGGTAGCTAGTCCCGTCATAACCTGAAAAATATACGAAAGAGTACAAATGAAATTTGACATCATAAATTTAAAATGACCGATCAGAGAGAGAGAGAGCTATATTTTTTAGGAATATAATAGCTATTACAGTATTCGGAGTAGTACATATATTTGAGCCGTGCCATGGGAAAACCAACATAGTGGGTTTGCGACCAGCATGGATCCAGACCAGCCTGCGCATCCGCGCAGTCTGGTCAGGCTCCATGCTGTTCGCTTTTAAAGCCTATTGGAATTGGAGAAACTGTTAGCGAATAGCATGGATCCTGACCAGACTGCGCGGATGCGCAGGCTGGTCTGGATCCTTGCTGGTCGCATACCCACTATGTTGGTTTTCCCATGGCACGGCTCATTTATGGTTTATTAATCAAACTGACCTTTTAACTACAGTTTTTAATTATAATATGAACTTTTGACCTTGGAGTCTGTGATAAAGTCCGACTAAAATCGAATGTTTCGATAAGGAATCTGAACTGAAGATCATGGACCTAGGCTCGCAGATCTTCTAGGGCATATAAGAAAGTATAACCTCGCCAAGGTTGATGTCATCCACACTGAGGGCAGCTAGTCCCGTATCCTTGGTAACCTTCTCCAGCTGGGTGATACCCGTCTCCAAGAAAGGTTCGTATATTGTCTTTCCATACCGTAGTATAAACCCAACAACAAATATGGCAAGACCAGCAAGCTGCGGAGACAGTTAATATAATGCAAAATATGTATGAAAAGTCTAAAAAGGGTTACGATATATTTTACAGTAGATCTACATATGGCTATTTTTACAAAAAAAAAAAAAAGACTGAAATATTGACAAAAGGCCAAAAGATAAATCGAGGAATACATGACTAAAGAGGAGTTAAGGGTCCTTTTCATTTACTAAAACTGATTCTTAAAGAATTTTACATGTTAAAATCAACACAGCATATGAGTTTTCTGTATTTACATTAATAAAAATGAAAGTTCTGTCTAAATACATAACGACACGTTTAACAGTTCTTAAGAAGGATTTAAGGACACTTCCCAGTATTTTAATGGTGGAAAATCCTGCAAAGCATCATTCCGGATATTGGCCTGCCGCGAGCTAACTTTATAGTCATCATCATCATCATCGTCGTCGTCGTCATCGTCGTCGTCATTATTATAATCATTATTATTATTATTATTATTATTACGTGAAATAATTCGACGCATAGCGAATTTATGCCAACAATAGTGATTGACAAATGATTCGTAGTCAGCAACCCAAATTATTCTGCCACGAAGGCCACTCATCGTCCTATTTGTCATTCCCTGAATGAATTGTGTTATCAAATATTTACTTAAACTTAAGAGATAGCATTGTGTCAGTTTGTTTAGAGTAGCTTTGTCCAAAGTATCGCCTACATTTCATGTTTTTGGTGTTATCTAAAAGATATTTATACAAATATTTATGGCCGACACTTGTGCGATTTGTTGGCACGCCAATGGGTCTTAAGCATTTCGAAACCCGGAACTCGTGTCACGTTTTAGTAAATTACATGTACGTATGCTTTTAAGGATGAAAGCTATGCTCTTCCCTTTGTACTAGGTACAGGGAAGCCAAGAGGGAAACCTTGTCGTCTTTTAAAGTGGCCAATATCCTGTTTTATATTACTTTCTATTTGTCTTTATATATATACATTTGTATATACGATAAAAAGGTTATGTTAACACTGAGAACAAATTAAAAGGTTTAAATCGTATATATATCATTAACAGCGGCAGTCTGTATACGTTCATACGGTTTTAACTGATGATGACAGATATACACAGTAAAACTACTTATATTTACACACAATACCGAATATTCACCTCTTCTTTGTAAAGACATAAATTTCATGACAGACAGACAGACAGACATTTTATTTCAAATCAAATAGGCTAAAAAGCCCATGATGACATACATAGTCACAAATACAACAGCGGACAGCGTACAAAAGAAATATACAATGACACAGCTAGCATGTCAGTGTACATTGAAATATTAAAGCATCATCTGTGAACGAATATATGGCCTTAAACGATGGAAAATATTAAGAAATGTTGAAAAAAAACAAAAACAAAAACAAGCTTACCATGAACACAATATTAAGTACGACTAGTAACAGCCGAGCTAGCCCGTCGAAACAGCCCATCTTTACTCTTTTGTATCAATGTCTCTTAATGTTTCTCCGTTCTTTATCTTTCCTTCACTTCCTGTCCTAGGCTATTTCTGTTGATTATCACATGTTAACTCTATTCTGTTGACAGCAAACTCCACTTAACCTACTTTGAAATTTAAATACTGGTACAGATAATGAAAAAAATGTCCAACTTTTTGCGTACATTAACCACTGTTTATTTTTGATTTACTTAAATCCGTATCTTAGCTAAGATCCCGACACAGTGATGTAAGTCGTGTTTTACGCTTAATGGACCTTAAAGTTGAGTCATTCTTCTTAAAATATAAAATCATAAAATATTAATGCTTAAAACGTGTCACGGGTTTACGCAATACACAGCTATTTTACGTTTAATCTTTTTACCTTAATACACTTGAGCATGTACATGTATGCCGGTGTTAACAGATTATTTAATAGAGACGAAAACGTATACGTACCGCTTAGATCTAAACCATCTTATATCTCTCATATATTCATATATACACGACTCAGTAAATACGTATATATATATAGTTTACTATATATTATACCTGTATACCTTAATTGAACTTTACGTTTATGTATATATGCTAATTGGCAATGTAGTGTCACACGAATATAAACAGTTAGTACATATAAATCTATCTGGTCGTTATAGATGCTCTACTTTAATGATAAGATCGTGTTGCCGTGAGCATATATATGTTGTAAATTATCAATTAACTGGATTTGTAAATGCGTCTTTGAAATCATCTTTTATTATAACAGCTGTCGCAGCTAACTGGAACGTTTGGTCGATACAAATATTATTCACCACCAGGTCGATTCATGTAAACAACTGCGGAATAAACGATATACCATCCCTGGCTCTCATTTCTAACCCCGTTTGTACAGCTTTCATGTGAGGAAGCAAGGTGTCTCGCGGATGGTCGGTGGTTCTGGCAGGTTGTCCGCCAGTGTTTGACCTGTGTCTATCTAGTATAGCATGAAAGTCAACCATTTTAAATTCGCTTAAAGAACAATAAGACATTTTAATCGTGTCATCGGTGTAGTTACTCTTCGCTTCCTGGTACATGGAATGTAACTTTAAATGGAGATATGGATCTATAACTTTCGTTGTTGTTGTACTTTTTACTAAGCTTACTTCCATTTGTAGGAAATTTTCGTTAAAATATCTGACAGCATCTACTGTTTATCTCTTTGTTGTGAATCAACGCCAGTAAAATTATTAGATGCAATCAGATAGAATTTAACGTCAATATGATTGTTTCTTGCATACCCGACGGGCATTTCCGGTGATTTCCGGTGTTGGAAAACCCCATCTTGCATACCGGGGTCAAGATGACTCTCGTGCTGTAAATGACGTATAGCTGTGCAAGTTTCGTGCAGTATTTTTTTACGAAATAAAAAGGATAAAAATCATATACCTTGGTAAATCCTCCTTGTATCCCATAATATATTTCTCGACTTCAAAAAACGCTATTTTACGAAAAAACGTTACATTTCGATGCAGATGATAAAATTAGATTGCTTTTGTCTTTGTAACGTCATAACCTACTTCCTGTTCAAGGACGTAAAGTTCCCGCGCTTTGTTTATACGCTACTTTAATGTGCTATAAGAAAGTCAGTTGTTAGAGGGTATTGTTATTATTCTGTTCTTGGTTGTTGGTGCAAATGAGAATATCCGGCTCTTGGATGCTGTTTACGCAGTAACTCGGCATAGCCTCGTTACCGCCTAAACAGTAATCATTGAGCCAGATAGTCCCATCTGCACATAAAGCCAGTGAAAGAATCCTATATTCTATCACTGACTGTTGGCATGACAGTTGCCTTTTTAGATTTATTTGCATCATCTGACTTCAAACTTTTATGTTTAACACAGCGAAGTCAGTTACTTTTGCTCCTACCTGCCGTTCTAGCCTTACCACGTCTCAAAATGAAGACTAATATTCAGCATTATTTTTTGTTTATTTATTTCAAAATAAAATGAAAATCTGTTGACAGTCACACATATCAAAAAGCAATCTACTGATTTAAAGACATCATTGATAGCATTTATGATAAGAACTTTAGCACATGTAGTAAGTAGATAATTCATTTTTAAAAAGTATTTCATAAATGACATATAGCTAATACTGCTATCTGTGACCACATGTCTCCGTTTTTTCAGACGCATACATTTTTGAGCGTATTTCAAAACTGATTAAAGCATTAATGGCAAAAAATACCCAAAACAAAACAAAATAAAACAAAACAAAACAACAAAGAACTCTCAACAACAAAAATATCTGGGCCAGTCTTCCTATTTCTCGATACATAGGTACTGATCTTGCTAGTATGACCTGAATTCTCTTTTACCGACCGTATACCAATTAGTCAGCGTTAAAATAATTAAAATAGAGAGTTACAGAGAGTTATATTACATAGTTAAGCAAACCACAGTCAAACCTGTACTAAATGACCACCTCCGAATAAAAGACAACAACAATAAAGCCTTCATTGAAATGTTACCATTTTCTCCTTTCGTTTACCATATATACAATAGAGAGTTGTACCTGTTGAGAACGACCACTTATTTATAAAGACCTTTTTTCTCATTTCCAAAAGGTGGTCTTTATAACAGGTTTGACTGTGCATATAGATGTAAACGTGATAGACCTTACATTAATTATCATATTCCATAAAACAAAAAATCCATAGTCATCATTAACACACATGCACATAGAAAAGAATGACACAGCACGTTAAAATTCCATTATTCAATGCAAGTCCCTTAAACACAAATTATAAAATCAAAATCACAGAGAATCTTATGAAAAAGCACCAACAGGGACTTTTGTCATAGGAAACATTTTGGAGTCAAAAGTCTAGTCTATACGGTTGTGATTTCACGTGCTTGATGAAGATCCTTCCTTTCACTGGTTATATATAAAATAGACATTAAAATCAGAAACAAGATATCACAGTCTAGTGGACGGAAACTGTAGTATGATCACTGAAAAAAGAAAAAGAAATATTTTAAAATCTATCATCCTCGTATACGGGGAGTCGTGTATGCGTGTAGATCCCCGGGAGCACTGTACGCCAGGGCGTAACGCATAGCACTATATACGATAGGACGTAACGCATAGCACAATATGCTAGGACGTAACGCATAGCACTATACGCTAGGACGTAACGCACAACACTATACGCTAGGACGTAACGCATAGCACTATACTCTAGGACGTAATGCATAGCACTACACGCTAGGACGTAACGCATAGCACTATACGCTAGGACGTAACGCATAGCAATATACGCTAGGACGTAGCATGCTAGGACGTAACGCATAGCACTATACGCTAGGACGTAATGCATAGATCTCCTCCGCAGCCTCAGAATGTGTTAGGAGCTCTTTTCCGTCTAACAGAGTCATTCAAAGCCCTCACAAATACATCTCTTGGCTTTTAAATGAAAGACTATTTCATTCCAATATCCGCAGATGGAATGAAACTAAACTTTTAATCATCGTGAGAAGATTTTTGGAGGAAGATAATCACATATCCCTGTATTAATACAGGAACAAATGAATAAAATAAATACGTTTTTCTTTGAGAATAATGTAAAGTTCATTCAAATGTTCATACATAGGTATATGTGTCAACTTATCTGATATTGTATATGCGAATTGCTTATTCGTTAGTTTTGAGAATGTGATAAATGCTCAAAATTAAACATATACTTTACCACAATTGTATGCTGACTTCTGGGAAATTATATCGGCGAGACTCTGTCATTCTCCGATTTTGCCACCATAATGGCAAATATAATGAAAAGCACCTGCAAAATATATTCATACAATATCAGAATACCATTATTATAAGGATAAAAAGTTAAGTTTTCAGATAGCACTTAAAGACGAGTTTGTTGTCATATTTAGTTCTTATTCTGCTTCTTTGGAATCCAACATTCCCTGAACATCTGACGATAAATACCGTGTGAATGATATCACAGCACTTGGGTATTCCTACCTTAGTTATTTTTTATATCTTATACTTTTCCTATCTCAATCAGTCTTCACAACTTGTATTCCTGTCCTAGTGATTTTATATAGCTTATAAAGTTATATTTGTTCCTATCTCAAACATTCCTCACAACTTGTAATTCTATATAGCTTATATTTGTTCCTATCTCAAACATTCCTCACAACTTGTATTCCTGTCTCAGTGATTTTATATAGCTTATATTTGTTCCTATCTCAATCATTCCTCACAACTTGTAATTCTATATAGCTTATATTTGTTCCTATCTCAACCATTCCTCACAACTTGTATTCCTGTCTTAGTGATTTTATATAGCTTATATTTGTTACTATGTATATCATTCCACACAACTTGTACTCCCGACTCCAGCATTAATGATTCTATACATCTTATATTTGTTCCTGTATTCTTCGTGTGGGGAAGCAATCCAGCTGGCTTACGGAAAATTGATGGTTCTACCCGTGTGCCCGTTCGTGATGAAATAATGCACGGAGGGGCATCTGGGGTCTTCCTCCACCATCAATGCTGGCAAGTCGCCATATGACCTCTACATTTGTTTGTGCGACGTTAAACCAAACCAAACAAACAGATATATTTGTTCCTATCTCAATCATTCCTTACAACTAGTATTCCTGTATCAGTGTATCAGTGATTCTATACATTTTATATTTGTTCCTGGCTCAATCATTTCCCAAAACTTGTATTCCTGCCTAAGTGATTCTATGTGGATTATATTTCTTCCTATATCAAAGATTCCTCGGGACTTGTATTCCTACCATAATTGTTCTGTTAGCTTATTTTATGCTTATGTGTCTTCCTTAATCTTTCCACACGACTTGTATTCCTGCTTTAATGATTTTATACGCCTGACTATCCGCACGCACAACTTGTACATTCCTATCTTAGTGATTCTACATTGTCTTCATAATTCATCATAGCGTATGTTCGCACTTCAGTGATTCCACATGACCTATTGCATCTTAGTGATTCCACATGACCTATTGCACCTTAGCGATTCCACATGACCTATCGCACCTTAGTGATTCCACATGACCTATCGCACTTTAGTGATTCCACATGACCTATTGCACCTTAGTGATTCCACATGACCTATCGCACCTTAGTGATTCCACAAGACCTACCGTACCTTAGTGATTCCACATGACCTATTGCACCTTAGTGATTCCACATGACCTATCGCACCTTAGTGATTCCACAAGACCTACCGTACCTTAGTGATTCCACATGACCTATCGCGCCTTAGTGATTCCGCATAACCTATATTTATTTTTTCATATATATTTCTACTTCAGTGATTTCATGAAATTATCATTCATAATTTTTTGATTCCACAAAGCAAATATTTCTACCTCAACAACCTACACAAGACTTATATTTATTCCTACATCACTTATTCCACAAAAATTATATTTCTACCTGAACAATTCCACAGATAACTAGCACCGGAACAGCGATCGCTGTATTACCAAACGATGACTTCCATATTGTCTGATAACAGCCCTGTTGAAAAATATAAATCAGATTTAGAGATTTATAAAAGATTTAGTTCCTTAATGCTTGAAATCATATGTGTTCCAGGCTAGGCATTTTAAAGATTATTGTTTGGTGGGAACATTCATGTGGCTTTAATTTAGTCTTTTCTCAAGGATAATTCTATGAAAAGATCTCATTGTTATTTGACACCTGAGGGGTGTTTAAATTTCTTATTGTTCTGAGAAATAAGATAAGGAGTGTGTCTTCTTGTAGTACAATGTGTAAGGTTATAACAATATCTGCTTTGCTGCTGCGGAGTATACTATGAAACTTTACATATTTACATAAAAAGTCTATTAAATTTCATCTAAAAACAATCACCTGACTGCAGTACAATAGAAATTAATTCATCAATAAAACCAAGAGGCATATACGCATAGAAAACACATGCAGTTTTTACTTGTTCGTCGTACTTTTGTGGTCTATACCTACCGTTTTGTAATTACTTATGTCCTCTGTTAACGTTGCTTTCATAGCACAATTAAACTCAGTTGCAGTTTGCGAAGACGGTAGAGTTTTGCAACAAGCAATAGGCGTTTCCAAGGTTGTTACGCCAGAGATGCCTGGGTTGTTCCACTTAGACTGTGCCGACATGTCAAAATCTTCGTAACTGTCCACACCACAACACTGGAACTGAAATCAACAGTACGCCTGTATATAAATGATTATTCAATGTTTGTACGAAGAGTAAATGTATAAATAGAGAACGATAACGAAAACATTATCGGAAATGTCGATTATGTCTTTCAGGGTTTACTGACATGGTAAATCAGGGTTTTCTTTATATTCAATAGTACAACTATTTTGTTACGGATAATGGTTTCACTACCCGATTCCCCTTTTCTCCGTAGTAACATTTAACATGTTATTGTTACAAATACCGTGCGAGAGTAGTAATAGAATAAAAAGATTGTTGTGTTTGTTTGAGAAAAAGCAATTCAATTTGATTCTAAAAAAGGTGACTGTATCATACATCATGTTTCCTTATATATAGATCGCCAGTCCCTAACTAAGTTGTCAATACTCTCAAGATAAGAAGAGAAATACGAAAATTGATTTTTGTTGTTATGTAATACAACATTTACTAAATAACTTGTCAGTCATCAAAACTACTGGCCCTCGGACTGACATGACACTCGGTCAATATATAATATACTTTATTATATACCTATTTAAATTCTGTAAAAAAATCGGCTTGTATTTAACAATTAAATATGAACAGACAGACAAAAATTCCGTATTGTACCTTTTAAATTCCGTATTGTACCTTCCGTATTGTATGCTGCCGGACTATTTTCATTAATATGCATGACCTGACAAATTTCTAAAAATAGCGCACATAAAAACTTCACTATGTTCCATTTAATATCGATAAACATTGAAGGTTTCGTTCAAGAACAAAACAAGAATCAAAATGGACAAGGTATATAATAAAAGGGTCATTATAACAGTAGCTAGATCTGGGACTTTGTATTCGGCTCTCGTGTATTTTGCAAGGTCGGATCACACTCTGCGCTTGCGCGCCTCGTGAGATCCGATCTGGCAAAATCCACTCGAGAGACGAATACTGCATCCCAGATCAAGCTGCTGTTATAATAACCCTATTGTATATGGATATCTCCAGCTTGATTTTCCTATATATCGAAAAAGGAAAAAGAAGCAAGCAATTTTACATGTTTTTGTTGACAAAATATACTTGAAGTGGTACCTGAATCATGATGATGTTCCAACCAAGAGAAAACACTTTTTCGGACTTCAGCCCTTCGTACTCACTCATCTGACTCTTTAGTTGACCCTTGACCTGTATTAAATTATATAAATATAGTACAGAATTTTAACATATAATTCTTTATACACATTGTAATGAAAGTAGATGATGATAGATAAAATCAAAGAGAGTTGGCCTAATTCCGTTTGCTGTCTTCGCCGTCTTAAAGTTCAGTACTTGGTTAAACAATGAAATTCAAAAGTTCTGTTAGACGTGTTTTATGATACCATTTGAATGTATAAGGATGTTCCCTAGAAGCACAGATCACAACCAAGCTATAAAATTGCAGACTGGACTTGAAAGAGTCTGTTCAGGAGAGGTAAACCAATGACAAGTGCAAAACTCCTTCCACCACAATAAAAATACATATGCAATCAACTATGTACATGGTAAAAACAGATATAGATAGTATTTTTACAGTGTAACGGCATTTTAGTACAAACAGATACTGAAGCTTCCTTACATACTTAAGGTTCATTTGCTCTATTTTTCTGAGTACCTCTTGAATTTCAAAATGGCCGCTATATTTCCCTATTTGTTTGCGCACTAAATGTAAAGTACACTACTTTTTTGTATATGGTAATTTTGCATAAAAACATATTGATAGTATTGGGCATATCTTCAAACAGAAATAAGTTAACGGCCTACTAGATCTAACGTATCTATGGAAGCGTCCTGGTGCCAGCAGAGAGATTTAAATTTGTCATACGTACGACTTACTATCTCCTACGTAGGAGTTAGTATCTCCTACGTAGGACATAGTATCTCCTACGTAGGACTTAGTATCTCCTACGTAGTACTTAATATCTCCTACGTAGGAGTTAGTATCTCCTACGTAGGACTTAGTATCTCCTACGTAGGACTTAGTATCTCCTACATAGTACTTAATATCTCCTACGTAGGACTTAGTATCTCCTACGTAGGAGTTAGTATCTCCTACGTAGGACATATTATCTCCTACGTAGGAGTTAGTATCTCCTACGTAGGAGTTAGTAACTCGTACGTATGTCACTGACTAAAAGACTCTCAAGCATGCGCAGTGGAACAATATACTCGTGTGTACTATTATTTAGTAAGGATTATCTGATTATCTGATACCGGTAGATTACATATTTGTAAATAATTAAACATCTCCCTTCTTTCGATGTCTCACACAAACTTCGTAAGTATGAATTAAAGACACATTTGACCAAGTTCTGAATTTGACAGATGGAGTAGTCAATAAATTTGTTTTAACAGATATTTTTGAACATTTTATTTTGTTGTTGTTGTTTTTTTTGTTGTTGTTGTTGTTTTTTTTTTTTTGTATTTTTTGGGCGACTGTGTAGTTTAGGTATAGTCACACTGCGCTACCCACAAGGTGCACTTCTAGGCATTGCTCCAGGCATGGGCAGACATCAGGTTACAACCGCCGACATTCCATAAGCCAACCGGGCAGTTTATGAGCATGAAGAATTGAAACATGTCATGTGAGGTTTCGAACCTTTACCATTCGGCTATGGAGGCCTCTCTTGAAATTATGTAGAGAGTTCAAAAGTATGATTAAAGTATATCATGAAAGTTACTAAATATAATGACCGCCAGTTATTGTTTTGACCGATTGTGTGATTTGATTAATAAACTTTCTCTCAATAAAGGCACTGACCTACAAATTTTGGCTAAAAATGGTCTTTCTTTAAAATTGAAGTTCGGTCATACATACTATGGACATTAAAATTCGAGTTTTTGTTTCTAAACTGTCCTTAATCTACTCAATCAAGGAGAAAAGATGCCAGAGCCGGGAATCGAACCCGGGCCGCCACGGCAATGAAAATTTTCCAGCTGTCTTTAACAATATACACCACGGAGAAATATGTATACAATGACCCTTGAATGTAGATATTTAATAATTAGGCAGTTTACCTCAGTAAAACGTTATAAACGCTTTTCAATTTCCAGTGTAAAAGATAGTTAAGACAACTAGTTCTCATGTGTTTCAATAACATATAATCTGTCAGTAATTAATTCAAAGCTTTCTTAAGCGGTATTAGCATTAATTTCTTAATACTGGTACCTAAAATTTCTCTTTTTTCTGTTGTCGTATGATCTCAAGGACAGTACCTTTAATAATCAATATCTTTTAGGCGTTATCATCATTTGAGCTGCGCCATGAGAAAACCAACATAGTGGCTTTGCGACCAGCATGGATCCAGACCAGCCTGAGCATCCGCGCAGTCTGGTCAGGATCCATGCTGTTCGCTTTTAAAGCCTATTGCAATTAGAGAGACCATTAGTGAACAGCATGGATCCTGACCAGACTGCGGATGCACAGGCTGGTCTGGATCCATGCTGGTCGCAAAGCCACTTTGTTGGTTTTCTCATGGCACGGCTCAATTTTATTTTTCTACATTCAGGTCAAGCATTAACTAGTTACAGGAAATTACTGTAACTGCATCTAAAGCATGATTTAACATGATAATAAACTATTGATACTTTTTTGTTTCAAACACTCATTTCTACTTTATTTTACTTTTTTGTTTCAAACACTCATTTCTACTTTATTTGCATATTAAAGATGATACATTTATGAAGTTTATTAAGGTATAAAGTTCATTAACACCTCTCCCATTCATCTGGTAATAAAAGGTACTCATTGGCAAGCACTTCATTATACAGACTGTGAAGGTCATAAAAGATATTCTATGATCCAGGGCACTGGAGTCAATCAAGGGTTATGTTACATCATGAACACAAATGAGATGGTGCTTATTATAACTGGGATGAAAACTGCCTAGCTCAGATCGCATTTGTCCAGTCGTTAGAGTCAGAGGTAAGAGGTATTGATTTTTTTTTTCAGAAAGTGGTATCAGAGAGGAAAGTGCATTACATTTAATGACTCTAACGACTGATGCCAGTCTATAGTGTTCCGAAAAACTAATGTCAAATCAACTTGTGGTCCGACGGTTTTGCTTTCTTTAACATGGTGTGTGTATCTTCTAGATATTGTATATGTTGTGAAAAAGAGGAAGAATAGAACAGTATTTAAATAAAGTGAAGCATTTTTTGACAGTAAAATCTTTTAATTACCGGATATCACGGCGAATTTGTAGGTTTCAGTCATTAAATCTGGTTAGCCTTTGTTTTGTTAAGTGTATGCCTAGAGAGAAGAAATTAAGGACGGGTAACTTGGTAAACATGACTTATTCCCCTTTATCGCTCTTCACAGTAGAGGCTATTTTTTTAATGTAAGAGCTAATTTCATGCGAAATAACATTTACAATTTTGTTTGATCAGAGTGACTAGATAAAAGAATAACTGACTATAGTCTATAGTTGAAACTAACTGAATGTTATAGAACATTGATAATCGTGTCATGCAGTCAGGTCTATATAAATTCATTCTTTGTTATTGGTTAGAAACAGTGGTTAAGAGATAATTTCACTGATTGCAATGAAAAGCCCCTTCTCGAGACAACACATAAAATACAAGAATATAAATAGTTTAGAAATGCCATTTATCAGCACGCAATTAAAAAGTCAACCAGCAATGTTCAATTAACAAATGTACCGGAAACGCGACTAGGACCACAGAACGCTGCAGCGCCCGAAAATAGGAACCCTTACGTATGAGTTACTAAGTCCTACGTAGGAGATACTATGTCCTACGTAGGAGATACTAACTCCTACGTAGGAGATACTATGTCCTACGTAGGAGATACTAACTCCAACGTAGTACTTAATATCTCCTACGTAGGAGATACTAAGTCCTACGTAGGAGATACTATGTCCTACGTAGGAGATACTAACTCCTACGTAGGAGATACTATGTCCTACGTAGGAGATATTAAGTACTACGTAGGAGATACTAAGTCCTACGTAGTACTTAATATCTCCTACGTAGGAGATACTATGTCCTACGTAGGAGATACTATGTCCTACGTAGGAGATACTAAGTCCTACGTAGGAGATATTAACTCCTACGTAGTACTTAATATCTCCTACGTAGGAGATACTAAGTTCTACGTAGGAGATACTATGTCCTACGTAGGAGATACTAAGTCCTACGTAGGAGATACTAACTCCTACGTAGGAGATAGTAAGTCGTACGTAAGACAAATTTAAATCTCTCTGCTGGCACCAGGACGCTTCCATACGTATCAATGTTAATATCAAGGTAAAAAGGTCAACATGTAAATAAAACGCTTTTTCCAGAAACAGTCATTGATACTTTTGTTAATGATCTTTTAAACGGTATGATATTTGCTATCTGAATACTATTTATAAAAGTGTGAGGGCCTCCGTGGCCGAGTGGTTAAGGTCGCTGACTTCAAATCACTTGCCCCTCACCGATGTGGGTTCGTGCCCCACTCTGGACGTCGAATTGTTCATGTGAGGAAGCCATCCAGCTGGCTTAAGGAAGGTCGGTGGTTCTAACCAGGTGAAAAAATTACTTACAAGGCCGCCCGCTACACTGAAACATAAAGAGTCCTGGAATATCTTTACAGGTACATCGGTTTTGACAGTGTTGAAATAATGCCACTAAATATATGCAAATATTTCCACCACTATAAAACAACAAAAAAATAACAAAAGAGTATCATACCATATCTGGTTTGCCGTAGAGCAACCCGATACCGACAGCCTCCACCACAACAAACACGATGATGACGATAGCGTACTGTAAACATTTTAATCAAATCAAAACACGTCAAGTACATATTTTGAGTACTATGATATCTTAGTGTTGGGGCTGTTCTATTTATAAGAAAATACAATGATTTTGTGAGTAATACTGATATTATGTAATTACTATTTATTTCATTACAAGTATTTTAATGTTACGTTTACGCTATACAAAGGTGTATGAAACCGCTCGAATATGCATGAACTTACAAGCCAGAGCATAAAACGGACTTTGCAGCACGCGCCACAACATCCTAGGAAAGATATGCCGACCAGAACCAAACCTCCAATAATCAGGCCTATCGCCAGGCTCATCACAACCTATAGGGGGGAACAAAAAATGTAATATAGCAATGCATCTAATCAAACAAAATCGATCGGATCGATCGTGTTACATGTATCATATTATCACTGTGCTTGGTACAATATAATATAAATGACATGACATAACATGACATGACATGACACACAATTGCACAATAATAGCAATAACATTCTACAAAGTTTTCTAACAAGAAAAATTATGATAGTGTTATATAAATCTTAATGCTATTAAAGTACTTATTAAAACATATAAATATATGCGGAATAAACATTTCTGACAAATTGCTAAGAATGTATTAACTATCACGTTGTAAAATTTCTCTCCATATGCGGACTCAATGTTGTAAGGATTTCTGGTATTTTTGGGACAACGAGCCTGTTTAATCATATATATAATCCATGTAGTAGAGTTACGCTAAAGTTGGTGCTGGGGGTAGGCGGGGCGTTAGGGGTGTTGCATCGTTTCACTACCTCTCATATATATAGACTCAGTCAAACACACTTTGTTATCATTTTGTTTGGTTGTATTCTATGTCTTATAATTTTCATTACGTACTTATATGTAATAACATATACGAGTAAGCTATTTGCTATAAATTATATAGGGATCTCTTATTGGTAGGGTGCCTTCGGCCAAGAAAATCCACTATTTCTGAGGTAACCTGGACCCAGTTTTTAACAAGGCATGTTATATACCGAAATGTTCGTAAATGTTTGTAGATTCTGAAAGTGCCGGCATAAATTGGCATAAATGGTGGTGAGCTGAGAAATCCAGGGTGGCCGTCATAAAATGAGAAAAGTGATTTTTTTAAAAAAATTAAGGTTTTCTTTATTCACTTTTGATGATATAAACTGCTGGTATGCATTGTTTTGTAGAATTATTGTAACACACCTTTCATGAATTGTAAAACATTTAAATTGTTACATTTAAAAATAAAAATATGTCAAAAGGTAAAGTTCCTGCTAAAATACAAATTTTACCCATTCATTATCACTTATTTGTAGTTTTGAAAATTAGAACTTAAAAATCCTTTTGAAAGAATTCAAAGAATGGCACAAAAAGATTATCTGATATATTGATGTTTTACAGTAAAACTGTTGTAAAAGGTACTTGTACTAATGTGACTTTATATGCGCATTTCAAGCAGGTAAACAGAAAAAATATTTGAAGAAGTTGAAAAATATTGATACATGTATCTAATTTACTTCCTCAAGTTATGCAGGTATGAAAAACAAATGTTGTGGTCAGTTTCTAGTTCTATTTCATGTTTTGTATCCCCGCAAAGATAGGGATTTTTTTATCCATTATGAGGTCAGAACATCAGAATAGCTACATATTTGGTTCATTTATGGTATTTGTTTTAAATTCTGTATATTAGTACATTTATTGTGTTATTCGAAAAGGGAAAGTTAGTTTCTTATTTGTGATAAATAATAAGTAATGGACTGTAAGTTATAGATTCTACAATAAAAACAAACTTGTCGAAATAAGGACTTTTTCACATTATTATAGATCTGTATGGAAAAGTAACTCCGTACTACTATCACATTATTATAGATCTGTTATAGATCTGTACGGAAAAGTAACTCCGTACTACTATCACATTGTTATAGATCTGTACGGAAAGTAACTCCGTACTACTATCACATTGTTATAGATCTGTACGGAAAGTAACTCCGTACTACTATCACATTGTTATAGATCTGTACGGAAAATGACTCCGTACTATTTAACTGTGACTAGTGATACCGTTTTCTTATTGTAATATAGTTGTACTTTACATGTACGCTAATGCAGTTAAATGTCCAAATGAAAACCCATTAACGGTCGTTTATACTAATTCCACAGACACTTGGTGTTCGGACCTCCACACACCCCATTCTCCTACGCCCCCGGTTAAGTTTAGCCAATATATTTTAGCATTTTACCATGTATTGAGCATAGGTGACGATCATAAAACGCATTTTGTAACATTTCAGCGTGTTTTTAAAAATGCATTTTTACCATCAATGCTCTCAATACTAGAAGATATGCAACTTCTCACGAACAATGGGAACACTTGCTTGCGCTGGACCCTCGCTTTGTGTAGTGCATGTCATAAACCGGGAACCAAAATTGTTACTCTAACGGCTATGTTAAACCAGATCATCACTTTTTTTGTAAACAAACCTCGTGTAACACGTGGTGAAGCGATAACCCGGTATAATGCGTCGAAACGGTATCAATTTTCACACCCTGGTACCGGCGCTCCCAAGTACAGGTGGCACACATACAGCGCTCGATAAGCAATTTAGGAGGAGCGGCGGTGTAAGTATTTCTTATTGTATCTCCGGTAATTCAAAACTTTTTGTAAAATGAAAGATATCTGAGCCCTGGCGAATAATTGATGACTATGTTCCGTGAGTGTCACAACATTTCATCTTAAAGTAAACAAAATACGGCGAGTTAAACGTGAACGTTTGACGTTTGACTCAAAAATGTCAAATGTAAAAAAAAAGCACGTAAAATGCTCAGTAAATACTCCAGATGTATTCATTTTGATACATCTTCATATAGTCATATCTTCCTACAATAACCAGTTCAAATTCCAAGACTTAATTTGTTATATTTAAAGAATGACTCGTGTTTAAAGAAGATAAGTGGTTTCAAAACGGCACTCACATCGCACTGGTGTGTATTTTTTTGACGCTCACCAAGTACAGCTAGAGAAAGTTCTTCAGAAATGTGGAGAAATCGTCAGCTCTAAGGCAACTACAACGGAAAAGAGATGAATCGGACTGGTTAGTTATGTGTGGTATAGAGATTACACCACCAAGAACAGTTTCATGTTGGATTAAACAGTAGTTAATGGAACTAGTCATTACGTCTCATGTCTGCTATTAAATCGGAATGACTCACATCGATTCCTGAGAGAGCCAAACAAGAACTCATTAATTGATAAATTCATTGAATTAATAAGATATTAAAATATGAGCGTCTTTTGTACCGAACAGACATTTTAACAAAATTCTTTGGTGGCTGATTTATGCCATTCCGCTAATTTTAGGCGCCGATTTATAACGTAAATATCGACTTTTCGCTCAGCGCCCCCCACTAATTATCATGTTTTCAATCTACGCTCCCGCCCTTTCTTATTCCTAGTATTTTCTGTATGGAGAATCGCAGACAAAAAGTTTAGATTTAATATGTAAATCGTCGGGGGGGGGGGGGGGGGGGGGGGGGGGGAGTCGAGCGAAAACTGGCTGATCAGCGGGCTCCGAGCATGAAGTTGAGGTTTGAAAGGCATAACATTGGTGGGCACCAGGGCACCCAGCCGCTTTACATCTTGAATCTCACTCAACGCCAGCACCCACTCCCCCCTCCCTCCCCCATCCCCATAATCGTGTTTTCGCTCCGCGTCGCCACATGTTATCGAATTTTTGCTCGCTAACCACTCCGCGTTTAACTTTTTTTTTAATTCTCGTGTTTTCGCTCGACGGGGTCGCGTGACAAATTGATGAAATGGTATAAAACATCCACTGTAAAAACCTTCTATTTTTCTGTTATGAGTGTTTACTGAATCTTAAATCTAATGAAACAAGTAAAATATGTTTCGTAAAAAGTTCAACATTTATTATACATTCAATGTAGGCGTATGGTAAGTTGTTAAAATTAAAGAAAAGAATAGAAAACTTGTCAGTCCGTTATAAATGAGTTTTACTAACTCTATGATTAAACATTTATTCCACACCCCAACAAAAAAGTATCGACCTGGCTCTATATATATCATACGGATGCTCATGGCATTATACCGGTACTCAAAAACGTTGAGATTGACCTGAAATATTGTTTAGTAACGGCGTTTAACCAAACGCATACGCACGCACAAACGCACGCAAGCACACACATATCTTCTTGCAAACCTCACCGTCCACTGATCCCACTGAGTCATATGAATGTTTTGAAGCACGTTTTTCATTTTTCAACGAAATCCTAAGACATATCAAATTTTAGCATTAATCAGTTTTCAAGAAGCTTTTTAATAAAAAAAATAATGTTAAAATATTGTCGCCGTAAGTTTTAACATAGAAAGGTCGACTTCTACAGTCAGTTTTTTAACGGTATAAAGATTTATGATCATACAGGCACCACACTGAGAGTAAACAACAACAAGGTCTACGTTTCTGAAGACTTTTCTCTAGCTGTACTTGTTGAGCGCAAAAAAAATTAACACCTGTGCCATGTGAGTGCCGTTTTGAAATCCCATACCATCTTTAAACACCAGTCATTCTTTAAATATAACAAATTAAGTCTTGGAATTTGAACTGGTTATTGAAGGAAGACATGGCTATACGATACTGTATCAAAAATGAATACATTTGGAGTATTTACTGAGTATTTTACGTGTTGTTTTGACATTTGACATTTTTGAGTCAAACGTTCACGTTTAACTCGCCGTATTGTGTTTATTTCAAGATGAAATGTTGTGACACTCACATAACATAGTCACCAATTATTCATCAGGGCGCAGATATCTTTCATTTTAAGAAGTTTTGAATTACCGGAGATACAATAAGAAATACTTACATCACCGCTCCTCTAAAATCACTTATTGAGCGCTGTATGTGTGAGTGCCACCTGTACTTGGGAGCGCCGGTACCAGGGTGTGATTTTGGTACCCGGCCATGATATGCGCAGTTCAAAGCAGGGATCTATTCGCAAGGAAGTGTTCCATAGAATTTAGATAGATTGATTTATATTATTTATTGATTTCTCGTCGGAATACAAAAGACAGTTGTCGGGACCGGTGTCATTTAACAGAATGGTAACAGATCTGACGATTGATACCAGTGATTCATTGCTAGGGGTTCATTTAAACGTTTAACTGGCTATTGTTTCCCTAGTGTTCGTGAGAAGTTGCATATCTTCTAGTATTGAGAGCATTGATGGTAAAAATGCATTTTTTAAAAACACGCTGAAATGTTACAAAATGCGTTTTATGATCGTCACCTATGCTCAATACATGGTAAAATGCTAAAATATATTGGCTAAACTTAACCGGGGGCGTAGGAGAATGGGGTGTGTGGAGGTCCGAACTCCAAGTGTCTGTGATCGAACCCACGGCCTCCCTCACTCGAAGCGGACACTCTACCACTACTATAACACGGCATTCATTATTTACAGTTTCGAATCTGTAATCTATCTTAAATTTATAAAAAAAAATGCTGCCTACCTCTCCGATATCAATGTCTGTAACTTTGAAGCTCGCAAGATTTGTTTCGGTAAGGACCTTCTGTAACTGGTTCATACCAGTTTCTAGAAACGGTTCGTACAGAGCCTTGGCATAACGGAGTATAAAACCACATACTGTGATGGCTAACCCGATCAGCTGCAGTAAAACATGAATAAATGGTGGCATAAAAAATATGTGTATATATATATCAGTAAAATGAAGAAAAAATATGACGATATAGAACTTATTTACCGAGTCAAAAAATGTGCATGTGTTGATATTCACACGCATTTTTCACTTTTTCGTTGAAATATTAATGTCTTTATGTCGGTAGAGCAATAAAACATGTATTTATGTCGGTAAAAGTGTAAATTCAATTCAGTATAAAATGAAATACGTGTCACTATATTGAATTTTCACGGAAAACGTATGTCTCCCACAAAATAACACGAAGATATTCTAAAATGTCCACAAACTTTTAGGGGCGATAACTCAACTGAAAATCGTTAAACCATAACATTCCAACGGTATAAACAAGCTTGGCACTGATCACTCCTGTGAAGTTTGGTGGAATTCCAACTGGCTGTATAGGAGAAGTAGCAAAGACATCACAGAATTTGAAAGATCAAGGGTCATAATTCTGCTGCAAATCAGCTAACTTGAATATGTCGATCATATGCACAACGCAGTTTAAACACTGTAAAATACAACTAATCAAGAGTTATTACTCCTCAATTAACTTGGACATGAAGAAAATACACACAAACAGACTTTGACACCGACCACTCCAGTACGGTTTAGTGGAAATCCGCCATGTAATATGAGAAATGGCCAAAATTAATATAAAAATGGAAGAATTAAAGGCGATAACTCCATAAAAAATCACCAAACTAGAACATGCCAACGGTATATACACAACTACTCTTGGCAATTATCATTTTGTGAAGTTTGGTGTTATGCCTCATAGTGGTAGCAGTTGCGCGGACAAGGTAAAATAGAACAAATCAAGGGCAATAATTCCACTGAAAATCACTGAATCTAAGCATGCCGATAATATGCACAATGTGGCTTGATCAGTTGGCACTGATCTCTTGTAAGGTTTGGCGAAATCCGCCCAATAACATACGAAAATTGGCCAGAAAAAATTAAGAACCAAGGGCCACAGCTCCGCTGAAAATCACTGAACTGGAACACTCCGACGATGTGTACATCAAGGTTTAGCAATGGTCTCTTTTGTGCAGTCTGAAGTGGTGGCGGACAAACTTTGCGACAGACTGGTTGACAGACGGACAACTCTGAATCAATACGTCACCCCCACATGTTGAAGACGTATTCCGTTTCATTGAGCCAGTTTGTTGTACGAACAGCGGGTATGACATATTTATGGAAAACTTTACGGCTTGTATACTTTAGCACCAGTAAAATGGGTTCAAACAGCCATCTAAATACCCAAAACATTTATTCGTCTATAATATTTGTGTTCCTTAATTTATTTGTAAGATTCATTTCATAAGTGTAAAATAAACATTGTAAGAGAAATGCACGTATATACTCGTTGGCACACAAATTACACTTAACATGCAGATGGTGATAAATCAAACACTTAAACAAAATTAAGGCCTGCCATGAATTAGAAGTTTTTATGAAACCTTAAGGAAATATGTGTGGAGTATATCAAACAATATGAAAGATATACTATAAGAAAGAAGGGCGAATAAAATGCTGACTTACCAAAAATACAATGTTGATCAATACCAGTAAAAGCCGTGCTAAACCGTCCCAACAGCTACTCATCTTGACTTATTTCTTTTTGTTCTGGGAACAATAAAATCATGTCTTTATTAATAAAAGAACTACTGTACATTGTAAATAGCGGCTTTTTTTTCAATATTCAAAAATTATGTTACGCGTCTTGTTTATAGTTTTCTTTTTGAATTCTTAGATATCTTTAGTAATTTCGATCTTATGGCTAAACATGTACTACTTTATCCTGTACAAAATCTGACTCATGAACAAATTTTATTTATTTACTTATTTCAAATTTTAAAACAACTCTCGTATAAACTGACCATTAATCATTCAGTGTTCAATTTTAGACGGCGAACACTGAAATTATTATTATCATTATTATTATACCAGATTTATATAGCGCCCTTTTCATGATCAATTTCACGTTCAAAGGCGCTTTACATAGTTCAAATGCAGCCACACAGGGCGCATAATTCATCCTCTACTAGTACAGACACAGAGCGATCTGACCAGTGGGACAGAGTGAGACAAAGCTCCCACGACAGAGAGATCAGAAATCAGATACAGGCTTGTCCGGCTAACTTAGCCTAGCTCGTTGCGAATAGACAGTCTTTAACGTGCCCAGTGTATATATAGCACTGATACACGCAAGGTTTGCCTGAGTTCCTGACCAGTACACCTCTAGTTGGGTGGGAAACACTGAAAAGCGTTTCTGAAAATTCCCGAGTAGCTGCCGGGGATCGAACCCTCGACCTCAGGATTGGAAGGCCAGTGTGCAAACTAATGAGCTATCCGTCCACCCAGAATAAAATATTGCCTGTTTAATATAAAGAACTTAGTCAGAGATGTACGGAAGCGCTGTCCCGCCAGCGCTTCCGTAGAGATGCATTTCAATGTATTTTTGTGAACGTTTGTAAGCCGAGTTTGGAATGATATAGAAACTCGCGTGTGATTTTATGTAATATTATCATAGCCATCGATGAAACAGATGGTGCAAAAAATCAGTACGATAACACCACTCAAAGACGCCAGACGAACATTGAAAAAACAAACATACATGGAAAGAAAGATTACTACCGGAAATGGTGTGCTGATAAAATCCTCGGTTCGCATAAAACTGTTACCAAAATGACACTTTATAGATTCTTTGTAACAATCGATATCACATTATAACTGCATGTCATTTCTCTGTTCTCGATTGTCCGAAACAATTGCATACACACCTGTTCTCGTCAGCAAATCAAATACAAAATTTATCTTAAATAGCTTCCGCCCACCATCCAGTAATCTTAATACAGTAGAAAAAAATGTTATCCCAGACTGTGTAACTGTCTTTTCCTTATTTGTTTGTAACAAGAAATGGCGCCATGTAGAAAAGCCTCCTATTTTTTTTATTATTTTTTTTGTAATGTAGTGCTAAAAAACAGCAAAACAAAAAAAAAAACAAAAACAATATCTTCGGAACTCCGTCAGTAAAGCATTTAATTTGATGGATTTCTTTCGTTTTATTGGAATTAAAATTAGATAAAAGGAAGTCTTATTTCGAAATTTCTAAATATTAATTTCTTATAACAGAACACTAATTTGTTATGTTTTTGACTAAAAATACGAAAAGAAAAGAAACTTTTTGTTAATTTAAATTTGGTAAGTTTTGTAAAAAAATATTTGAAAATAAGAAGCATAATAACATTATCTTACTATGAATAAAAATTTTAAAATACCGCAATACTGAACATTTCGTTATATTGAATTAAAATTACAAGAATACTTTAGCATGTCCTTTTATTCTAAAATATCTGTTCTAGCTTAAGAAAAAAAAATCAGTGAATCCAGCGTACCATTTATAGACATATTTAAGATGCATCCCGTGATATAAATCAGTAATACCTGGAATGTAACGTTAATTTTTATAAATTTAAATTCACGTAAAATCATAAAAATTTACAGATATTATAGAACATCAGTTTCGCAAAACATGCAGACTATTCTAAAAGAAATCGTCGAAGAATTTTTTATCATGTTATAATTTCCTCCACATAATTGCTGGAAAAATATCTGCAAAAAGAATAAAATATCTTTTTAAAACTATAAATCCGAAAAATTCTCAAAATATCATATTTACTTCTTCGTTTTCTAATCCCTTTTGCTTTATCAAATGCCGAACCAAGCTGTCTCTAATGTGTTTATCGATTTAAGTTCCTATTCCAGGAAGATGTCCATAAATTTCGACGTCGACCCGTTTTATGTTTCAAGTTTTCGGAAAACAAATACCCGTATGCAACACAGAGGCCAATCTGCATAACATTTCAGCTGATTATCAGAAACTTGTATTTAATGTATCCAGATTTATTTATTTGCCGATGTCAGAGACATTGATATGTATGGGGGACTGTACAAATAGAGGGGTTCTCGTAGTTTTCTGTGATTGTACCCATTCAACAGCTTGGTGATTAATTCATTTTTGATACAGGTTATGAAGATAACGTAGTTTCTCGTATCAGCATAAATTTTGGAGAAAAGAAAAGCAAATATTCTCTTTTTTAAATTTTTTTTTATCGCCACTTGACAACTTAAACTTTTTAAAAAATGATAACTAAAGGGTTATTTTATTGCCACTTAATGATTTATTTTTTTTGCATACACCAGACGGTTTTGTGCAATAACTGTCGTGAAATTGGGCTTTAACGAAGAAAAGGTTTTAAGTGCAATTCTCTCTGGAAAGCTTTCAGATCAATTGAAACCTCGCAAACTAGCGATATATTATTTTGTTTATTGATAATCAAGCAAGAAAACATATTTTATTGGCGAGGGAGACACGATTTGTATGATGTACTGAAAACTTGACAGAACACTTCCGTCTTGTTCGTTCTGCAGCATATAGAATTACATCTTTCAATGTATAATGGTGTTCTGCAAATTGCAGAATGCAAAATCAGTCAAAGGATATTTTCATCAAACATTTTGAAAAAAAAAAAAAAAAAAAAAAAAAAAAAAAAAAAAAAAAGCTGTCTTTTAGAAATAACCGTTGACATGTATAAAGGTCTCCGATATTCATTTCGATGTAAATCTTCTCACGAAGTTATTTTCTGTTCAAAAATAAAAAGAAACGTGATAATATAAGGAAATGATTAAGATGTCTTCTTGCAGAGGCACTTAACTATAGGCACCATGTAAAATATGGAGTGGAGTCGTGGAGTGGAGTCTGGAGTCGATTTTGAAGTCAATATTGGAGTCAATTTTGGAGTCAGATTTGGAGTGGAGTCTTTTTTGGAGTCAAATTTGGAGTCGATTTTGGAGTGAAGTCTTTTTTGGAGTCAGATTTGGAGTCCATTTTGGAGTCAGTTTTGGAGTCGATTTTGGAGTCAAATTTGGAGTGGTGTTTTTTTTGGAGCCATTTTTTGATTTTTGCATGGGGTGATTTCTCTCAGGCCTGTAGTCACTAAATATATGTAATTGTCTCTTATTGAAACAGTCTTGATTGATAAAATGGGTTTTAAGACAAATAAATGGTCTCTAATTTCATGCGGCCTCTCAAGCAGGATTTTTTTTGATGTTTAGGGATTTTGTGAGTGGAGTCTCATTGATGCTTAATGTTACTGAAGTGTTTGGTCTACATTAATTATTATTATCATTTTTGTGGTGAATTTAGGAATGGAATTCCTTGATTTTATGGTCGAAGAAAAAAAACAACAACACTGGTTATAACTGTTTTCATCACGGTTTTCCTGGTTATAAAATTTCTGTTAGAGTCTGTGTTTTAAGACAATGGTCATGTCATCATTGGTAATATTATGGTTTACCAAAGGTATTAAAGTCCCAGAAACACTTTGGATATTATAATTTCAAGGCTTCACGTGAAAGGGAACGTAATAGCAATAATTCTAAATAAACACTTTTTTCGATATCGCTCCTCAATATGTCTTTGTTGATTTATTTTAAAGTTACAACAAAAGCCTGCATTTTTAAACCAATGTTTTTAGAGATTGGACCATTTACTTTGTTCAAATGATCGGTCAGTTTGTATAGAAAAGGGATAGGTGATTTGCTCTGTTATTGGGTGCATATTGGCTCGATCCTATTGTAAGTACTGAAAAATATCTGTAATAAAATGTCTCTTTCACATGTGTGTAGGTCTACTAAAATAATACATTTTGTATGAAATTAATTAAAAACAAAACAAACAAAAAAGAACAAGGTTTATGTTCACTGTATTTACTTCAGATATACCCAAAATGCACTATTTGCTGTTCTCATTTTAAAAAATTCTTGTGGGAGAATACCCCCGTACCCCCAACACCACCCCTGCGTACTATGAATAAGGTCCTGGCTACTCGCCTGCAATCTTGATATTTATAAATTCTAACCTTGTTAATTTATCAATACGCCATTCGTTATTTAATATAGGTATCGTTTATAAATTTTGATCGAACTAGATCAGCCTGCACTATTCTCATTCATCTGAAGTTCGACATGGTACCCGAGAACGGTGGTAGAGCTCTTGTATGCGAGAATGGCTTGCACAGGCATGAAGCTGATCACAATTCATATAGTTCTTTAATTGAAAGCAAATTTTGTATGGAATGAACAGACGAATCAAGAACCAGACTAGTGCAAATGTATTTTTTGTGAATTGTACTATTGTCTATTATATTATGCCGTTTGTAGCAGATAGTAAATAACTAAATATTTAATTACGTAAGTTTTTTTTTCTTGCTTTTATTTTCCGGATTCATTTTAAAAACTTAAAACAATACTTTCTCATTATTTCACATTTCAAGTTAGAAATGTTTATCAATTTTCTCTGAGTAATCTTCAGGCAACATCTGACCCAACATCATAAATAACAAACCATGAAGGAACTAGGGGTCAAGTCCTGATAAGAATGAGATATCATGCTGAGGTACTGTACCAGTACCTTCTCCAGCAGAATTTTGTAGAAATCTGTCATAAATTAGAGAGTGATTTGTTGTAATTAACTATCCATTTGTTGTAATTAACTATCCAATGTAATGGCAAGTTATTCTTACCAATCTGATAAGGGTCATTTGAGAAAACATCAGTAACGGTCATTGTTATTTCTAGAGGAGTATATGATACTAGGTTCTATTAAATTTTGACTCCAAAACTGACTCCAAATAAGACTCCAAAATTGACTCTTAATTTGACTCCAAAAAAGACTCCACCACAAATATGAATCCAAAATTGACTTCAAAAGTGACTCCAAAATTGACTCCAAAATCGACTCCAGACTCCACTCCACCACTCCACTCCATGACTCCACTCCATATTTTACACGGTGCCCTTAACTATATCATGTGAGTGTAATAAATATGATCAGGAGTGGTGCTGAATAAAGGTAAACATTGTAAGCATTGATGTTTACGAATATGATACATAATGACAAGTGATAAAAGATATATTAGACCCAAATATAAACACTGTTACTTTATTGTTCATATGTAAATATGAAATTAAATCTTTGTGTGTACAAACGGTATTGTCTGTTAGGTTTACGGTAGTTCTGCACGTTTGCATCAAAATCAGTACACCCCTAATACATATACCTAAGAACAATATAGATGTGTTCATTTTTGTTTTTGTTGGGCTTAACGTCGCACTGACACAAGTATAGGTCATATGGCGACTTTCCAGCTTTGACGATGGGGGAAGATCCCAAGTGCACCTCCGTGCAGTCATGATTTCATCACGAGCGGGCATCTGGATAGAACCATCGACCTTCCGTAAGCCAGCCGGATGACTTCCTCACATGAAGAATTCCCAACACCCGGAGTGAGGCTCAAACCCACATCGGTGAGGGGCAAGTGATTCTAAGTCAGCGACCTTTACCACTCGGCCACGGAGGCCCCCTAAATGTGTTCTAAAAAGCTGGAAGTTATTCTAATAAATGACTTGTTATCCACTACATATAACTGCGAATGTAATGTAGATCTACAACATAGTTAATTTATATGTTTAGTCAAGAAAAAAACAATATTCGATAAGGACTTTCTATATTTAAAGTCAGTATCCAATAGTAAACTATTTTAGTGAGAGCTACGAAATATGATACAAATAAATCATATTTCTTAATCTCTGATTTTCTGAAATCTGTAGAATCTACTTGATCTGCTTGCATTGTTACTTTTGCTGGAGAAGGCAAGCTGTTGTTTCGATTGGTGATACTATATATAAAGCTCTTCTTATAATATTTCTATAAAAATTTATGTACAAAATACATGCCTTCATCTAATTTGTGCTATTTTGAGAACTGTTTACGTCCGCCTTACTCATTTGGCTTATTGGGATGACTTTTTTATGATCTGATATCCCTCAAATGGTACTGACGGGGCAGCGACAGTCAAAAGTTATTTGGACTAGCCACGACCCTCCGATATCATTTCTATTAAATGTGTCAGTCATTGAGTTTGTATTCTGCATATGTCATTACGTGTTATATTTAAGGCTGAATTAAAATTTGTATTTGCTATACATAAACACTGAACTACAGCAGAGTAAAAGAAAACACTATGCTATAGAGAACGGGCAAGGACTATTTATATTTGAACTATTGTTTTTTTGATAGACCAGCGTAAGTTTACATTTGATTAGGTAGTGATAAGTCTTAAAAGGACATCAGCACTCAGCTAAATCTAACAAACAATAAAACTTGAAATAAGATAAGCAGTTACAACCGGACTTTCCCCTGAAATAACATTTTCAAATGTTTCATGCGTCATCTGTTATCGATATCACTTGGTAAATAAAATCGTGGAACAGTTTTAGGATGCCATTTACAGCTACTTGATCAACACTATCAAGATTCGGACGCATGGCAAAAGCATATTTATCTTTTACAAGTTTTCAAGTTTTATTTTCCTTCAACACCCAAGTGGTACATATACATCGTACTATATATACCATAAAACTATAAATAAACTTTCATATTCGTATAACATAATATGAACGTAACTATAGTTTTTTTTTCATTAAAAAAAAACCTATAAAATTTCAAATAAGTTTGCTAATTGTCTGCATATTATCTATATTTTCTTAAGTCTATTGTGCATACTAATTTCTATTGGTGAAAAACTGTACTCCAACAATTCATGTATGTTACAATCTAATTATTAACGAGATTCAAATAATACAGTTTGTATATGCATATGTTATAAAGACTGAATGCTGTCTTATGGTATCTGCAATACATTGTTTTTATATATAACGCATAAAATAACGCATAAAATAATCTTGAATAAAAGGAAAACGAAACATCAAGATCACTTTCCACATATTACGATATACCATTGATATACTTTGAATGGATACAATATAACTAGAGCTTCGTTTGTACTCCACGAATGGCTGCATGGTCTTGCAAGAAAAGGGGCCTTATAAGATTCGGCCTGTGAGATCTTCGCCGAAATGGCAAAACAATTGTACCCACATTTTTTTAAATAATCTGATTTAAATAATGATATAATACAATATAGAGAAAATTGCGATAAACACTTTTATCATTAATGCGTTTCAGAAATAAAAGTGGTTTCTTACATCCTCTATTAACTTACCTATTTTTTTTTTCTTATTACATAATAACTGTATAAAATGTTTACTTGTCTTAACTATAAAAAATGTACATTATTTTCTATTAAACAGTATATTTGGTCTTGTTGTATATGTAAGTAGATAAATTCTTTAAAATAAGGGGATTATCTGAATTTACAAGCTCAGTAAATTTATATATACTAGGTTGTCTCCAAAAGAATGGTGGCATCAGTCGTTTCTTAACTTTCGTATATGTAACATTGTATTACGAAATGATACTCGCCATCTGACTCATTACAAATATTACATCTTCGTTCATTTATAGGACTATTATATGTATACTACTAACAGGCTGGTTCCATCTACCAGTTTCGATACAAAGACGATGAGATGATAACCGTAAACGTGATAAACTAATATAATATATTATTTAATATATCTAAATGTGGCAGAACCCTAAACTTAGATATTTGTCTATAGAATAGGGATCTGCTAGAATCGTTTAGTCTTTCATTCCAATTTTGTAGAGACAGATCTTTTATCTTTTGTTTAACAACTACTAAAACATACTACTATCACCTACTGTTTGAAAAAGCCATGTTTCATGAAAACCCACGTACTCAGTAAATTCTTCATTTAAGAACACCAGCCTTTTCTATATGGGTAATTTAAAGTAGCCTATCTTGGTAACAAAGTGTACACTTTTCTAATATATTTTTTACAATCTGTATGGAATAGTTTAACCCAATATTTAATATTATATATAATATCTCTTACAGCCGACCTGGTTCGCCATAAATGAAGTCATTCTGTGTTCTTCTTTTGACACCTAGTAGGCGTTTAAGTACTCTTAATAAACTCTAAAATTCAATGTTTGTTGAACCCAAAATCGAACAATTTTCTCACAGAATTCTATGTAGGCCCTGTTTAGTAGTTGCTATCTTTTGAAGTTAAGAAATTTTATTGAACATGATCAAATTACTGTCTATGAAAGGGGCGTATATATTTGGACAATTTATAATGTTTTGTCTACTCTCTATGTTTTACCTACACTGATTTGTTCTTCAGAAAATAGAGTAGATAACGAGAAACAGAATGATCAGCTTTTGAAGTTTTTTTCCACATTTATCACATATTTCTTTTGAAGTATTTGTTTGTTTTGGGTGTAGCGCCGTGTTTTTTTTCCCAACAGTATTTCCGTTAGGCAACGGTGGTGGAGTTAACTTAACCAGTGTTCATGGATTCTGCACCAGTACTAGCCTGTTCTCCGTAAGTAACTGCAAATTTCCCCAAATGTGGAGGACGAATGATTTTAGACACAATTTCTGTTATCAGTCGTCGTATACAACAAATGCCTCGCCCGGGGATCGAACTCACGACTGTTCGACAGTTTCGAAAAATGCGATCAGACCACTGTTCATTTGCTCCCGATCTGCTTACAGCAGCACGAACAGAAGACCAAGAACCACGGTTTGATTTCGATGAGTTTCATTGGTTGGGAGGTCCGTTAATTCCTCAACAACAACCACGGTAGCAATGTTTGAACAATCGAAGAAGGCCAAATTTGCCCGGACATTAGTAATGAACATTCTTAAAATTGTCCCTTATTAATATCAATGACAAGAAATTACTGGTATAAATGAAGTCTGTTATACACAATGCATAATAAAAAAAGATAAACGGGACGTGCGAGGCACCAGAAAGATTAGAACAAACATAATACATCTATACGCATAGAAATTTAAATCAATATGCCACAAACCTTACCACGCCTGAAGGACACTAGCTCGAGCCTTTTTTTTTTTTTTTCTTTTTGGTTAATTGTATCCAGTTCTCAGGAGATTGTTCTATGAGTGGTGTAGAGTATTTTTTTTCAAAATATAGTTTCCACTGCTTCTTTGCGTTCAAACCAACAAAAAATAAAAAATAAAATAAATAAATATACACCAACAAACTGTACAATTCATAATAATAATGTGACGATATTGCATATAATTTTGCATAAATGAGTGGAATTTGTCATGTTGTAAAATTCAAAGTTGTTTACGTTTTTTTTTTTTGTTGATAGATTTGATAAATGTTATTTGATTAAATAAGAGTAAAATCTAATTGCAGAAAAAATGTTAAAATAAATTATTAAATATGTTTTGAAATTAAACAACACAGGAACGTTGTGTATCCATATTATCAAACTTCATCCCAGAAATGTTTGCAGATGAAATGGTAAAATGAAAAAAAAGTCTTGGTAGGTTTTACCCTCAGCTGTCGAAAATCATGCCAAGTAATGTTCAGATATTATATAAGGCGACATTTTAAAGAATGTGCTGTCAATACTGGGTTAAAGGGTACATTGTGTGGAAGTGCTTTGTGAATGGGTGCATACTTATTACAGCAGATCTACTCGGGAATTGTAATGTAGCATCAATATGTCACGGTACAGGAATCGAGTATTAAAACGGGGATAAAATGTGTAGGCGACCGAGTAGCTCAGTCGGTAGAGCATCGGAACGATATTCCGAGGCCCCGGGTTCGAGTCTCGGTCTGGCTGCACATTTTTCTCACCCTGTGACATTTGGCGCCCAACGTGGGACCGTGACTGAATATACCCCAAGATCATGTTCACCTTGATCTCTGTCCCATAAGAAATTCGTGGACGAATTTCATAAAGCGGGGAAGTATGTCAGGGTACAGGACTTGAGTATTAAAACGGGGAGAAAATGTGTAGGGGCCGCGTGGCTCAGTCGGTAGAGCATCGGAACGATATTCCGAGGCTCCGGGTTCGAGTCCCGGTCTGGCTGCACATTTTCTCCCCGTTTTAATACTTCAGTCCTGTACCGTGACAAATGCTACAGAATTTGCATCGAAATGGTTTGATAAATAGCAGACGTCGTCTCCAGCAAACTATTCAACAAGACCAAAGTGGTATCTTAAAGATAAACATCAGATCAAGTAAGAATATCATTTGCAATTTGTTTCACAACAAAACAAACACATGTCCTCTGCTTATCAGAAGTTTGCAGGGGATTTAAATGAAACAAAATCTCTATGTCAAACTTTGAGAACAAGATGAAGGAAAAGCTATCAAATTCGTAACTGATAACAATTTGAGCCAAATGCAAATAGTAACAGAGTGATCAAGCAGTACTCGAACTATGTTTGAACAAAATGTTTGTTTGTTATATAATCATGCAAGATTGAAACTGTCATTAATTTATTTAATTTATTTAAACGTTTGTCTGAACTCTGACAGAGCTTCCCGGTTTGCTGTGCCAGGGTGATGATTACTGGGTTTCCAAGTACACTGAAATAATGAGAAAGAACGTAATGGTAAGAAGCATGAAAAATGGTCCCATGGAGTTACTTTTCTTTCTTCAAGAATACTAGTTTTCACTTCAGAAGAATCGCTATTATGTCGGCGCAGCCGTATCAAGATCGTTTTCATGACCTACAGTGACCTGTACCATGTTAACTACTTCACCCCAGAAGAATCGCTGTATGTCGGCGTAGCCGTATTAAGCTCGTCTTCATGACCTACAGTGACCTGTACCATGTTAACTACTTGATTTTCATACGGGTATTTTAGTTAAACGAAAGATTGGTGCAACAGTCATGTTCATTGAATGAAAGTGTTTTTTTTTTTCTCTCTGCGTCTTGTGCAACACTGATTGAAATGACAAAGCGTTCATTCTTAAATGTATTGCTAGATGGATATTAGCAAAACTTTTGTTAACTTCTTCTGTTGCTATGTTTAAAGGACTGAAATGGCTTTCTGTCGAAAACAGACATAACTTACATATAGCTGATATGACGTTTAAGGCTCTACATGGTTCCACCCCGGAATATATTACTGAGTTGATTACTGTTTCCGACAAGAAGTCATACAACCTAAGATCTAATTCCCAAGGTTTAATTACTCATTTCAGACTCAATTCAGATTATATGAAACAATCTTTCAAATTTTTATCAATGAAAATGTGGAATTCTATACCAGTTATTATCCGAAATGCAGCGAATGTGAACTCTTTCAAATACAGTTACAAAAAACTTTTATTTGATGAAGTCTGCACTGCATAATTGTAATGCTACAGGTGCTCAGATCAAACGCGTTTTTACCTTTTGTTGTTTTTTTATATTGTATTGTTTTAATATGCATTTTTTAAAAAGTAATTTGTACCTTATTGAAGGCCTCATTGTAAATATGTGATTTCATTTGTATGCTTATGTGACTGCATAATGAGTTTACCTTCGTAAAATAAAGAAATTATTATTATTATTACTATTATGATATGTGTTGGCCAGTATATTTAGCAAATCTGCTGGTTCGTCTAAATAAGTGCTATAAGTACATTTTAATAAATACAATAAAATCCCGTTAAAATACTAGCTTTTATAATTTTACTGAAAGAGCTACAGTAGTTCATAGAACATATTTGTTGATGGAATATTTGGTGTATTCTACCAGGTAGAGAGGGGATATTGGTGACGATATTTTCTCTTGTGTGTAATAAACTACATCCAATTCGATGTAAGATTTTCTCTCGTTTGATGCTCAGCTACAGAATGGAACCACTTCAGATGGTTTTAATCCCCGTAGATGGGAAAGATATGGCCAAAACGAAAAAAGGTGAATCGTGTTAATAGTTTTGTTTACATTATCTGTTTCATTCAGGTGACTAGGACTTATGCTGTTTTCCCTTTTTTTTCATTATTTTCCAACTACGCTGCGATTAGAATTATTATAATTTAAACGGTAAAAATAAGTTTAGAACGAGTAGTTCGTAAAATAATTGTGACTGTCTGTGGCATTTTGTCCGAAAGAATGTTTTTCCTAAACCAATACGAAGATTGATAATGCGATGGTAGACAGATCTTACTTTATAGACAAAAACAAGATTACACTGATTTTATGCAAAATTTGGGCTTGGTAAATGAAGCACTCTGCAAGTTCTGTGAAGCTTAACATGGAAATAAACATTTATGCTTGCATTCCATTGCAAATATTTCTTTATCACATAAGGCTGAACAGATGTCAACAAAGGGGTTTTTACATTAAGAACAGACAAAATTTGCACGATCAAAATGTGTAAATCTACCGAAAGTTATACAAAGGACTGAACCTAAATCTTTTGTTGGTGTTTTTCAATGTTTTATGTTATTTCTAGAACAACTGTATTAATAACAATGTACGAAGAATTATGAATTTTACTATTTGAAGTGCTGCAAGAATTTGGGTTTAGGCAACCAAAACAAGTAAAGAAAACCGAGACATTGTCAAGTCAGTTGTTTTGAAATTATAGTCAGTGTTCCGGTAAAACAGATAGTGAACTTTGGATCTTAGACAAAGTATCAAGCAGCAGGTTTTAGACAGATATGTGAGCTTTTTTCCACGATACTGGAGGGCAATTTCCTAATAAAATACTTATCGCATTATAATTAATGGAGTTTTTCTCGTATGTTCCTGTTATCATTAACTAAAACTATGTTTTCAATAAAACAGAATTGCTTATACTATTAATTAGCATAAGATGTGAAAATTACATTGAACATGATTAAAAATCATCAATGAAAACGACAGTAATATACGAAAAATAAAAACCGCTTTGACAAACATATGTTTACAGTCGAACTAATTGTGCTTAATACGTTTTCATTCTACAGAAAGGGACTTTCTTTAACTGAAAATGGCTATAAATTGTGGGCAGGTTTGGTAAACAGACATTACTACATGCAAGGACACTTACAGCATGTTGAAATATGTCATATTTACAATGGAAAAGGGTTAAAGACATGAATTTGTAAACATTGCACCTAAAAAGATTTTTTCACTAAGACAAATATTCATAATGTGACGGTATGGACAAATGTTATTGTAGTGACATGCTACGGTATGGACAATTAACAAAAACAAGCTTACAAATATGGGTATCGGTAAAGGTAGCATTCTATAAAGTTCTGTGAAGCTTGACTTTAATGCAAAAGTTAGGTAAATTTTATACATTTCCTTTTTGACTGCAAGGGTCGTATAGCGGATCGTTAAGTTTACCATTGTAAATTTTAACAAAATGATATAAACTTTTTACACTTTTTACACAATGTGTATCAACAAATAAACTGTTTTCAAACAAATAGCCAGGAATATGTGCGACATAGGATTGGCTGTTTTATAAATGAAATAATAAGGGGTCTTGTTGGAAAACTTCACAAGTGAAGAAGTAGTAGAGGAGATCTAGTTCTTTTAGCAGTGGTAGCAACGTCGTCGTCATCAGCAGCAGTATGAGATGTTGGAATAGTAGATGCAGCAGTAGTTGTAGTGATAGTATAATTGATTTTCAGTTTATTTCCCTTAACCTTTTTTTTACGCCATTCTAGCTGTCGGTCCAGCAACTGATGGAAAATAGCTAAGAATTACGTCATAAAAATATATTTTTGTTAGATTTTTTTATTATTCTGAGTGAACACATTGACATTTATATGCAAAATAATGTATAAGGATGTTATAGATGTTTATGACCATTAAATCATATTTGATAAATATAAGAGAAATCGTAAGATGCAAATGCTAAACAACCAATATGGTTACAAAGTGTCTGTATTCAGTGACAGTCATGAAGCCTTTTTACCCAAACGAAAGAACTGCACGTAATATTTCATATCAGTTGTTCTTATCAAACAATGTTATTGTGTATTAGTTCCTGAAATATATGTCTGTGTGTTGCTCAATGCATTAGCCAGACACTACAAATGTGTATTTTGCTACATTGTTTCTGCCAGGTCAGTGATTTCTGATAGAACATCATAGCTTCATCTGGTTGGTCTTCCTGTTCCATAAATTGGCCCAGTACATTCAGGGTCGTTTCTCGATGTCTAAGGTTTAACTCATGGTCAATGCTCCAAGAAAGATCTGTTGGAGCCTGTTGTTGATATCGTCGCCTACCAAGAAGACCGTTAAGGGAGAGAATCAACCACAGCTGACTCCATTCAGACATCCCTCTCTGTGAGCAAGATCATCTTCAGTTGATCTAAACATCTCATATTTCAGCAATTGATTTCACGTGGTAAGCACCTAAACACAGGATATCCTAATCTGTTTGACAGAAGTTTGAACATTATTAAAAGTTAGTGACCTTAAACTGAATAGTATTTTGATATATATTGGCATATCAGTACATTTATATACAGATTCAACTACATCACAGTTGTAGCTTTGTTTAGTGTTTCTGAGAATACATTCTGCTTGTTCAAAATCCGATATACAATAGAATACGCGGACAAGTTTCAGTCTACTGGATGACATATCTGAATTCAAGCTTGCAGAAAACCATGTAAATGCATTTGAAGAAACACTGTTGGAAGTGTATATGTCGTGTGATGCAAGAACACCGCCAATTGTTGTACAGAGGAAAGGTGCCAGGAGACTACATGCTGTGTTTTCCAGTGTATTGCTCGCATGGTGGAATTTTGTCAGACTGTGTAAATATTTCAACAAGGAATTAACCGTGTCAGTTTTGTGATTTCAGATTTCACCTAACAAGAAATTGCATGATGAATTTATTTCTACAGCAACAGATGTGGTTAAATGTCCCGAGAGGTCGGCACAAATTTCAGTCGAGGTAGGAAAGTCCTAATCTATGTCATGTGTTATGCTGAAAAAAACCAAACTCATCAATATTTATAGTTAAACATGCTTGACCATACCTCTGAATCAGGTTTAGCATTGCTTCGAGTAACTGAGATTTGACCTCATCTGAAATTTTCCCTTTCATGAGGTTATTGCCTGGTACATGTACAATGAAATGTGGGCAATTCCTTGATGATATAAAGTTGTACAAAATAACCAGGCACAAATTGAAACATGGCAGCAAGTTATTTTCCTGCCATATGTATGTATTGATGTTCTGAATACAGTGAAATAAAACTGTTTTAAACATAAAACTCGACATGGTACTAGTATCTTTAAACTGTGGATTTATGCATGTTCATCAGCACGTAACACATAATCTGAGTGATATTTAAATTAAGCATTAAACTCCTCTCAGCAAGAGAAGTAGATATTCTCCATTCTGTTTCTCCATTTTCACTTTCCCTGCTAGCAACAGCTACAACAAAACATCCACTATTGCGCGAAAATAATTTCATTCGACCAGAAGGCCATCTTCCAATACATGTTTGATCTAACCAAGGTCTTGCCTGTTTATGCCATGATTTACAACAAAAAGCATGTACACGTTTTCTTTCCAGAAAACCTTCCGTTTGGTCTCTGTATGATGATCCATTCATCTGACATTGCAAAAGAGAAGATATGCAAGTATTCTTTAGCTATATCCATCCTGTTCGATCTCTAAGAAGATGCCCATTTGGTTCTCCAGTGTATGGTAAGGGTACATAATTTCTCAGGCTTTGTAGAGCGCAGTACCCAGGTGATATAGACTCATCCTGAATCATTAAGTACATGTAGTTACATTGAAACGAGGCTTCCATCCATTCAAGTCCTGTATGACATTGATATTACAGAAGGCGATAAGTAAGTCAATGTCCGAAGATAGTCCCTCTGTTGTTGATCCCTCTGTCTGGCTGCCAAAGTAATTTAGCTCGAATAGTTCCTGTCTAAAAGTATGTCAGTTATTATCATTATGGACTCATTGAGAAGTAAAGTCCACTCCTCTCACTCACACCAATACCGTCCATTACCTGAGACAGTCCTTTTGACATATTCTGTGTGTACTCGGGTGCATAGAACATCTGAAATGGAGGTAAAGTCATTTATTGTCAAAATAGGTTTAAACTGAAAAGGTATTAATCCGAAATAGAAAAGATAAATGGTTACTTCAATGAAAGCTATGCAGTTTGTATTGTAAATTGCAGAGTTTTCAAAATTTCTTCAACCCTTTCAATCACTATGTAAATAAGAGAGTCCAGTTACACATTATAGGTTACATGAAAGAAGTCTAGACGGGCAACCCGTGAGTGAATTCATTAAAATAGAAACGTTATTATTTCCAAGATAAAATATGCCATTTGAAAATGTTTAAAATAATGTCTTAAAATCAGATTAAAATATGTGGTTCTCTTTAATTACAGGCAAATATCTCAAAAAGACCTACAAATATATTTCATCATATTCTAGACAATATCTTTACCAGTTTATGATTGAGATCATATTTTTATTTAAACTTGTGAGAAGTTCTTATTTCTTAGTAATAATTATTGTTGTTTTTCTATCAGTTATTTTGGCAACATTTCATTATTTTCTATAGATCCACTCCAGCTCATTCAGATATTTTAATTTTTGATCTTCATGGGGTGTTTTTTAAGATTTCCAAATTGAAAGTTACTTTTCTTTAAAAAAAAAATCGGTGTTTTGTTTTCTTTTTTCGGTATTGTCGATTTTAATTTTAAAAGTTACATACCCTAATTTTGTAATCAACGAAAATCAGTTTGTAGACTTTCAAAACGATCTTTAGACTATGTGCCCAGTTAAAATTAAGTATAAATGATGTGTTAAACTCCTCGCATTTTTACTTCAAAATCCTCAAAACTTTCATGAACAAATGTACTTTGCAATCAAGCGCGTAAGCTGTTATAGTGCCATTAGTTGTGAGAATATTACCATTAAATCCAATAGTAGTTTCTGTTATCTTTTGTTAGATTCTTCTTGCGATATTCCCATTAAATCCAATAGTAATCAGCCAAATCTCAAACTACGCTGTTATCTTTTGTTATATTCTTCTTGTGCAATGGTGCAAATATAACTATCTTACACTGTAGAAACGAAGTATGGTCTAAACACAACTTGATACATCAAATACTGTACAGACTGCTATATTCATTCAATAAAATGTTAAGACATTAAACACATTGTCTTTACCTAATATATGTCACTGCAAATTTGTAACTAGATACTTGTATGACTCATTTGTGGCATGCAAATCGTGTATAATTACCATCATGGAAATACAAAAGAATACAGTTATTCTATGGCGCGTCTTAAAGACCCACCACGACCTGGTGACCTACTTTTTCCTCCCACATGAACTTCGTGCAAATCATTCTGACAATACTGGTATAATACTATTCTACATAATGTACAAGATGACAGTTGGACAATTTAGGTCCTCCATGAATTAATGTGTTTTCACAACTTCATCTGCAAACTTATTCAGTCATTCTCTTTTCAGTATCGTTTTATAAACATAGAATTATAACTATCTTACACTTCCGTCTAAACTCACCTTAATACATCAAGTACTGTGCATACTGCTAAATTAATTTAATAATATATTTATATATTAAACACATTGTCTTGGCCTTATATATGTAAGTTTGTATATTTAGGTATTGTGTTCACCACCGGTGGTTCTTTCTCTGAGGCACAAAGTACACTCAGCGGTCAAGCCTTAAAGGCTATCTTTAAGATGAACAAATACTTATATAAATTTACGCAAATATCTGTTAAACATAGATTAGAATTATTTGACAAACTCATTACACCTATTCTTAATTATGGAAGTGAAGTTTGGGGTTTTAATCATGGTTCTAAGATAGAAAGTGTTCACTTACAGTTTTGTAAGCGTTTACTTGGAGTAAAGAAAAACACTCAGAATGACTTTATTTATGGAGAGCTGGGTAGAATGCCGTTTCAGTGTCATAGATTTTTTAACATAATTAAATTTTGGGTAAAGTTATTACAAAGGAATGAAAATAAATATACTAAAAAGGTTTATTTTATGCTGAAAGACGACGTTGAAATTAACCCAAATAAGAAAAATTGGTGTTCCTTGTTAAAAGATTTACTATGTACTCTTGGATTCTATGATGCTTGGTTTTTTCAAGATGTGGGAAATGCCGAGCTGTTTTTATGTAATGTTAAACAAAGAATTAAAGATCAGTTCTTACAAAACTGGTCTGGTAGATTAACTGACTCAAGCAGAGCCACATTTTATAAATATATATCAAGTTTTACTTTCCAACCATATTTAGACATTTTAAACCTAAGAAAATTTCGTACCAGTTTAACAAAATTAAGAGTTTCGTCACATAGGCTCGCTATTGAAACTGGTCGATGGTCCAAACCTGTAAGCACGCCGTTGATTGAAAGAAAATGCAGTGCTTGCAATATTTTAGAAGACGAATATCATTTTATGCTAGAATGTAAAATATTCAATGTTTTACGAAAGAGATATATACCTATGTACTATTGGAAACGCCCAAATATGCAGAAACTTGTAGACTTGCTCAACAATGATAATGAACATACCATAAAAAAGCTGGGAAACTATATTTGCAAGGCATTTAGCCTAAGAAGCAGTATATTATATAATAACGAATAATTTGAATTTTACATCAAACAAAACAATAATCGTAATCAATTAATACATTATATTTAAATGTCAAACAGTTTACATTGATATAAAGTAATGATTCCTTGCTAGGTCTTACGTCATATAATAAGACCAAGTATATGGGAATATTTTTTTCTTATAATGGTAGAGTCTCTATATTTTGAAATATGTCTACTTCAGGATGTATATATGTATTTTGTTACTACGTGTATTATCACCATAGCTTGATCTTGCTGCAAACTTTTCGATTTTCGAACAAGGTCAAGCGAAAATGGATAACTTTCCATATATTGTTCTCGTTTCCACTTATTAGTTAATAATGTTTCGTTGTTTGTAATCATCTATGTATATTTGATGCATACTTTTCGTTTAAACTAGTCTATGAAATTCTAAAAATGTGTCTAGGTTAGATTAAATACAATAACATGTTGTAATCGTAAAGGAAGATATAACTTGCATGTGGTAATGTTGACCGTTTATTTTCTTACATCAGCTAGAAACATATATTTCTGGTCAGTTATACTCACTTGTAAAGAACTTTATAACACAAGAACTTGTATTTATAGTACATACGATGTATTTGTGTTAATTTGTTGACCCCGTTTTTGTAGAACACATGTCTTAAAGTGATAATTTACTCATATAATCACATGTTATGTTATATATGTTATGATGCTTTTTGGTTATATCATATTTACTGTATCGCCATATTTGTATATATGCTTTGTTATTCCTCATGGGTCTCTGACCTTCTGGAAGAAATGAAATAAAACTTGTCAAAAAACTTGTCATATGTCACTGTCAATTTGTAACTAATTACTTGTTATTTCTCATTTTCTTCATGCAAAGCATGTATAATTACCTTCATGCAAATACAGAAATACAAAGGAATACAGTTATTTTGTGGCGCGTCTTAAAGCCCGTTTTTTTAATAAAGTTGGTATACTGCAAATGACTATGATAAGTATTACTTTTATCATGTTTTTAAAGAGAAAACCTCTAGGCATCTAAAGTGATATAAAACTACTGTTACATAGACAAAAACATGCAAACAAAATAGGAATACATGTATCTATATTTGGTTTCGTTTTTCTCAAGGAGGAAAATTACTTTACATGTTTTTTCGAAATATTTGGCAGTCTTTTTATGGCGGAATTTAAAGTTTCAGAACAAAATGAAAGAAAATTATCTAAATGTATTCATTTTCTTTTACATGAAAACACTTACATCATAGGCTAACAATGTTTTTACATTTTTTTTTATTCTGAAATGTTTCATGTTTTTACAGAAATAATATTTCTATATGAATCTATTAAGTAACAGGATTTATAACGAAAATGGCCAGAGCAAACATAAATAAAATGCAGAAGGTTATGTTGCTTTCTACGGGATAATATGCAAGCTTTATTTCAATGTATTGCCCAAAGCAATACCAAAATCAATGCAAAATCTTTAGCTTATGCAAGGGAGACGATCAAGAGAGAATTGCTTTAACAAAATCGACAATCAAGGGAGAGAATACTCGATATTTCTTGTTATAAGCTGGCCATGGCCGTTTTAGATACTAGAAATAAACTGTACCCATTGTACCGTCAGTTTAATGTACCGTCAGTTTGATGTATATCTTGACCAGTTCACATCTTACATTATCATGCCAAAGAATATGTGACTTTAACAGGATGAGGGTCTTAAGACTTTCAGATCTGTATGCATAATAGGCGTTAAAAGACCACGATGACAATTGCTAAGAAGCTAATAAAAGTACATGAATTTAGCAAGATAAAAAATTGTAACAGTCGAAACAAAGAAAGCACAAACAACATGAAAGTACGATAAACATGGAAGTACGAAATAATTTCATATTTCCGTTTTATTCGAGTTTTCACTATCGTACTTTTGGCTTTTCAGCACCATGGTATCGTGTTATTGTTGAGTTACATTTTAAAAACCGTAGTATTGTGCTTCTGCTGTTTTGATATCTTTATAAGCGGTAATGGTCCAAACGCACAACCGTAGCTTACAAGTGCGTTTTTTACGAAATTCAAAACTTGAATACATTGTGCCAAAAATATGCTATTACACGGGTTTTATTGGCAGGAAGACATAATTAAGAAAAGGTTGTACAATGTACAATGTATTTGTCAGATTGTATTATTTGATTAGCAAAAGGATTGGTTTTGCAAGACGTTCAGATATATCTATCGCAAAGTGGGTAAATGTTTTACTGTAACAGTCGGACCATCATTGAGACTTACACTTAAATATCGGGTAAGTGAATGTTAGTGTCATGTGTTGTTTACTGAATTAATTTTAGTGTAACCATATTTTATTTATGGCTGATTTCAAAATAATGAGGGTTTTTTTTATTTCTTTTCTCTCACCTTACTTTAATTCAGTTCAGTTTTAGATGGTGTTTTGGGGCTATTTATATCCAAATCAATATAGTCAATAAATAGTGCAATTTCAGATGTTTTAAAGATATATCAAATTATATAGCTAATTTTGTTCCCTGAGCACACCAAAAAGTGTAACATTTTACGCGAAGGCTAGTTTTCAACTGTATTTTTTTTTTACACCAAGCTTTTTTAATAGCTTTGATTTTTATATATAACTTAATCTCTGCAAATGTAAAGAAAAATACCTTTTTCATAAACTACATATTATTTTAACCAATAATTCTTATCTTGCGATGGAACCCCCTTCACAAAAAAATAGTGAAAAAGAAATACTAAATTAAAATGTTTAA